>NC_041224.1:156117089-156163403 GCF_002837175.3 Physeter macrocephalus
GACGCGCAGGCTCAGCAGCCATGGCTCACGGGCCCAGCCACTCCGCGGCACACGGGACCCTCCCGGGCCGGGGCACGAACCCGTGTTCCCTGCATCGGCAGGCGGACTCTCAACCACTGCGCCACCAGGGAAGCCCTATTTTTAATTTTTTTGAGGAACCTCCATACTGTTTGCCATAATGACTGTACCAATTTATATTCCTATCAACAGTGTACAAGGACTCCATTTTCTTCACATCCTCACCAACACTTATCTTTTGTCTTTTTGATAATAGCCATTCTTACAGGTGTGAGGTGGTAGTTCATTGTGGTTTTGATTTGCATTTCCCTGATGATTAGTGATGTTGAGCATTTTTCATATACCTGTTGGCCATTTGTAAGTCTTCTTTGGAAAAATGTCTATTAAGGTCCTGTATGGTCAGGCCACTCAAGATGGCTGTTCTCTTGCTCTTTGTACATCCCCTGCTGGACCAGTCCTTGCTTCACCTATACCCTACCTACATAAACGCATTTGCCCCCTGCCCCAGCTAGTGATAGTTCTTTCTACTCCTTAGGCCAGAACGGCTCCACCTGCTAGTTTATTAAAGGGAAACATCTGACCTCGTGGTGATGGTCGTTAACCTGAGGGGCTGTAAGGGATGGGTCCCAGCTGCTGGTTTCCCTGGTAACTGATGAGCCAACCTGATGTCAATTCCCCCTATAAATGGTAGCCTCTTTCCCCACCAAGTAGCAAAGATGGCTGCCATGGTCTGCTTGTCAGCTGCCGTTCACAGTGGGGTGTCACTCCAGGATTTTGCTGTGGACCAGTAAGATCCCCTGTCCAACAAACCATTAATGTCTCTGTTATTGTCTCCGGGCTCTTTCTTCAGTCTCCAGACTGGGCAATTACAAAGCTTGCAGGTCCTTAGGTGCAGCCCAACAGTTGAAGAGCCAGCCAGGAGGCTGAGAAAACTCCTGTGAGCACCAAGATGTCAGGAAATAAGGATGGGGAATGGAAAATTGCAGGGGTGATCCCGAGGTGGCCATCCACTAGCCTGTGGGGCCCTGTGGCAGCCGACTGCCATGGGAGATGTCTTTCTCTTCCATTAGATTGATGATATCCTGTTAACCTTAGAATCTCTTACCAGTTTAAAAGTAACAGCCCCGTGCTTGTGGTTCCTCTGACTGCACGGGGATCACTGGTGAATACAGAAAAAAACGAAAGGACCTGGATTATCTGTCAGATACTTAGGTGTTGTCTGACCCTCCACCCCTAAGCAGTTACAGACACAGGCTTTAGGGACATTAACTCAGGGACGGACTTGTGACTTGGACGTGGCCAGTTACCTGGAAGGGTTTGCTTGGGGCCCGTGGCAACAGCAAACTAGTAAGAGTGTCCTTGGGCTCCTGATCCCAGCTGTGGAAGTGGACAGAGCAACCATATCGTGTGATGGAACAGCAGCCATATGCATCTACACAGCGTTACAACAGGTGGGAGACCTTACAAAAGGCCTACCTGAGGCCTCGAGCAAAGCCAAAAATCACTATTCGGGGTCTAGAACAGCTGTGTGTGATGTACAGGACCCCCATGGACATTGGATAGTGACCCAGGGATCCACTTTACTGGCCATGAAGTTCAGGAGTGGGCCGATAAAAATGACATATGCTGGCATTTCCACCTGCCCTACAACCCCATTGCTGCCCGGCTAATTGGAAGGATGAACAGGCTACTTAAACAACAGCTGAGACAGGAAACCACTCTTTCAACACGAGGACCAGGAGGATAACTCGAGCCCTACGAACTATAACTGAATATCCCAAGAGTGATGGTCCCAGTGCCTAGGCCGTGTTAACTTGTTGGGGTGGGGTGTCATTCCAGGACCTTTTGCCTCAGACGTGTAAGATTCCCTTTCCAATAAATCGTTGATGGCTCTGTCACTGTCTCTGGGTTCTTTCTTTGGTCTCAAGGATGGGCAACTACAAGGCTTGCAGGCCCATGGGTGCAGCCCAACAGGTCCTTTGACAGTTTTTTAAATTGGGTTGTTTAGGTTTTTTTGCTATTGTTGTATGAGTTCCTTGTATTTTTTTGTATATTAACCCCTATTAGATACATGGTTTGCAAATATTTTCTCCCAATCCATAGGTTGCTTTTTCGTTGTGTTGATTGTTTGCTGTGCAGATGCTTTTTAGTTTGATGCAGTCTCACTTGTTTATATTTGCTTTTGTTGCCTGAGCTTTTGATGTCATATTCAACAAATCATCACCAAGGCAATGTCAAAAAGCTTTCCCCCTATGTTTTCTTCTAGGAGTTTTATGGTTTCAGGTCTTTAATCCATTTTAAGTTGATCTGTTAATGATGTAAGATGAGTCTGATTTCATTCTCTTGCATGTGAATATCCAGTTTTCCCAGTACCATTTATTGAAGACATTATCCTTTCACCATTGTGTATTCTTGGTGCCCTTGTCAAAAATCCTTTGACTGTATATGCTTCGGTTTATTTCTGGACTCTCAATTCTGTTCCATTGATCTATGTATCTGATTTTATGCAGTCCCATACTGTGTTTTGGTTTTGGTACAGTGATGGGTATGCATTTATCTAGAAATCAGTACCTTTCATCAATGCAAATGAGACTATGTAGAAAGATATAAAGAGGGGGAAATATCAACAGAAATGATAAAATACTTAGGAATAAGATTACAAAAGTTGTGTATGATCCTATAAAAGATGTAAAACACTAGAAAGACACAATGACTTGAACTGGAATGACCTACCATTGTTGGGGAGGAAGAAATTTTCCTCTACCCTTCTAGGTTCTTCTGGCTGGTCTAAGAATTGACATGAGACAGATTAACAGGAGAAAACCAAACTTTTACTAACATGTATACATGGGAGAAACCCAGAAAAACTGAGTAACTCAGCAAAATGGCCTAAACCCTCACCTTTTAAATATCCTCTTCGGCTAAAGACAAAAGAGGATGTTGGGGGTAGTGATTTGGGACTTCAGAGTGGAGGAAGGCAATTCACCTGGAGATGGAAAAGCAAGTGTTTGGTAAACATTTGCTGGGCCATGCCAAGACGATAGGACAGAGTGGACCGTTAGCTATGAGTTTCCCCACCAAACCTAGCCCACATTTATTGCAGATATCTCTGGTGATAGAGGCTCTATTACAGGAATAGAGCTATCTAAATTCTTCAGGCACTTATGGGGAAGGTCAAAGTTTCTGAGTCTTTTGGGGGCTTGATTATTTTTTTTTGTTAAGCTCAAAATAATCCACATGTCAAAGATATTTTGGGGTGGCAAACTTTGTTCCCCTACAGTCCCATCTTTGAAACCTCTTTAAGTTTCACTGTCCAGAAGATGAAGTTGTTAGACTGTTCCATCTCATCAAATGGTCTGAATGCTGATAATAGGTCAGTACTGTTAAATTCATTTCAAGAGGCAGTACCATATTGTTTTGATTATTATATCTTTGTAATATAATTTGAAATCAGGAAGTATGATGCTAATCTAACTTTCCCAAGATTGCTTTTGGCTATTTGGGGTCTTTGTGGTTCCATACAAATTTTAGAATTGTTTTTTCCTACTTCTTTGACAAACGCTATTGGAATTTTGATAGGGATTGCATTGAATGTGTATGGACATGGGTAGTATGGACATTTTAACAATATTCTTCCAATCCTTAAACCTGGGATATATTTTCATTTATTTGTATCTTCAATTTCTTTCAATGTTTTCTAATTTTCAGTGTACAGATTATTCCCCTCAGTTAAATTTATTCCTAAGTATTCTTTTTGATGCAATTGTAAATGGGATTTTTTTCCCCCTTCTGGGATAGATCATTGTTGGTGTAAAGAAACACAACTGATTTCTGTACTTTTTTATATCCTGTAATTTTCCTGAATTCATTTATCCTAACAGTTTAATGGGATCCTTAGGGTTTTCTATATAAAGGATCATGTCATCTGCAGACAGGTAATTTTACTTCCTGATTTAGATGCACTTTATTTTTCTGGTCTGATTCCTCTTGCTAGTACTTCCAGTCTGATGCTGAATAGAAGTGGCAAGAGTGGGCATCCTTGCTTTATACTGGGCCTTAGAGGAAAAGCTTTCAGTTTTCCCCATTGATTATGCATTTAACTGTTCATAAATGGCCTTTTTTTGTGTTGAGGAAATTTCCTTCTGTATCTATTCTGTTGACAGTTTTTATCATGAACGTTGTTAAATGTTTCTTTATCTATTGAGATGACCATGTGGTTTTTCTTTCAGTCTATTTACACAGTGTATCATATTGTTTAATTTGCATACATTAAACCAAACTTACATCCCAGGGATAAATCCCACTTTGTCATGGTGTATAATCTTTTTGATGTGGTGTTGAATTTAGTTTGCTAGTATTTTACTGAGGCTTTTTGCATCTATGTTCATCAGATATTTGTCTGTAGTTCTTGTGGTGTCTGTCTGGCTTTGGTATCAGAGTGATGTTTGCCTGATAAATGAGTTTGGAAATATTCCCTCTACTATTCCTTGGAAGAGTTTAAGAGGGATTGGTGTTAATTCTTTGAATGTTTGGTAGAATTCAGCCATGAAGCTATCTGGTCCTGGGTTTTTTGAGAGTTTTTTGATTTCTACAATCTCCTTCTTTGTTGGTGTGTTCAGGCTTTCTATTTCTTCTTGATCCGGTCTTGGTTATGTTTCTAGGAATTTATCCATTTCTTCTAAGTTAGTCAATTTGTTAGCATATAATTGTTCATAATAGTCCCTTGTACTCTTTATTTCTGAGGCATCCATTGTAATGTCTCCTCTTTCATTATGGATTGAGTCTTCTTTTTTTCTTAGTTAGCTTAAAGGTTTTTCAATTTTGTTTTCAAAAAACCAACTTAGTTTTGTTCTATTACATTCTCTATTTGAGGATGCAAAGATATTTTAAAGATGGAAATGAGATCTAGGGGATATTTTCAGGCTGGTGGGCAAAGGTGTGAAAGTGTGAAGAGTGTTCAGAGCAAAGCAAATAGTCCAACTGAGACTGTTTAGGGAAGTTATGGGAGATGACGTAGGAGGGTCTTGGTCACCTAACTGAAGAGTGAGCACCTAATCTGAGGTAATGAAGAGTCACTGCAAGTGTCTCAGAAGGAACGTGACAGGATCAGAGTCTCTGCAGCAGTGGTGTAAATGTTTGTCTTGTTGTGTATTCTCTATTACTGTGTAACAAATTATCCCCAAACTTAGTGCCTTAAAACAACAAACTTTTCTTTTAATTGAAGTATAGTTGATTTACAACATTGTATTAGTTTCGGGTATACAGCAAAGTGATTCAGTTATATATTCTTTTTCACATTTGTCATGATGGTTTCTTGCAGGATATTGAATATAGTTCACTGTGCTATACAGTAGAACCCTGTTATTTTATATACAGCAGTTTGTATCTGCAAATCCCAGACTCCTAATTTATCCCTCCCACCCCCTTTCCCCTTTGGCAACCATAAGTTTGTTTTCTATGTCTGTGAGTCTGTTTTCTGTTTCATAAATAAGTTCATTTGTGTCATATTTTAGATTCCATATGTAAGTGATATACGGTATTTATCTTTCTGTTTTTGACTTACTTCACTTAGTATGATAAACTCTAGTTGCATCCATGTTGCTGCAAATGGCATTATTTCATTCTTTTTTTATGGCTGAGTAGTATTCCATTGTATATATACCACATCTTTTTTTTTTTTTTTTTTTTTTTTTTGCGGTATGCGGGCCTCTCACTGTTGTGGCCTCTTCCCAGACCGGGGCACGAACCCGTGTCCCCGGCATCGGCAGGTGGACTCTCAACCACTGCGCCACCAGGGAAGCCCTATACCACATCTTTATCCATTCATCTGGCGATGGACATTTAGGTTGCTTCCATGTCTTGGCTATTGTAAATAGTGCTGCAATGAACATTGGGGTGCATGTATCTTTTCGAATTATGGTTTTCTCCAGATATATGCCCGGGAGTGGGATTGCTGGATCATATGGTAGCTCTATTTTTAGTTTTTTAAGGGACCTCCATGCTGATTTACACAGAGGCTGCACCAATTCCCACCAACAGTGTAGGAGGGTTCCCTTTTCTCCACACCCTCTCCAACATTTACTATTTGTAGACTTTTTAATGATGGCCATTCTGACCAGTGTGAGGTGGTGCCTCACTGCAGTTTTGATTTGCATTTCTCTAATAATTAGCCATGCTGGGTGTCTTCTCGTGTGCCTATTGGCCATCTGTATGGCTTCTTTGAAGACATGTCTATTTAAGTCTTCTGCCCATTTTTTGATTGGGTTGTGTTTTTTTATTGAGTTGTATAAGCTTTCTGTGTATTTTTGAAATTAAGCCCTTGTCAGTAACAGCATTTGCAACTATTTTCTCCCGGTCCATAGGTCATCTTTTTGTTTATGGTTTCCTTTGTTGTGCAAAAGCTTATAAGTTTGATTAGGTTTCATTTGTTTTATTTTTGCTTTTGTTTCTATTGCCTTGGGAGACGGACCTAAGAAAACATTGGTATGATTTATGTCAGAATGTTTGGCTATGTTCTCTTCCAGGAGTAAAACAACAAACTTATCTCGGTTTCTGTGGGTCAAGAATTTGGGGGCAGCTTACCTGGGCAGTGGTATCTTGGTGTTTCATGAGGTTGCTGTCAAAATGTTTTCCGGGGTTGCAGTCATTTGAAGGTCTGACATAACTGGAGGGTCCACTTCTGAAGTGGCTCACTCACAGGCTGTTGGCAGCTCCTTGACACATGGGCCTCTCCACAGGGCTGCCTGAGGGTCCTCACAACATGGCGGCTGGCTTCCTCAGACTGAGCAATTCCAGAAAGTGGGGAAGGTCGAAAGAAGCTGCAATGGCTTTTATAACCTACCTTCAGAAGTTATCAAGTTTCAGGTAAAGTATGACTTCTGCCATATTCTATTCATTATAAGAGTCACACATATGTATATGTATAACTGATTCACTTTGTTGTAAAGCAGAAACTAACACACCATTGTAAAACGGTTATACTCCAATAAAGGTGTTAAAAAAAAAAAAGGAGTCACTAAGTAGAGCCTACCTTCAAGGGGTGGAAAGTTAAGCTCCACCCCCTGAAGGGAGGAGTAACAAAGAATTTGTGGACATACTTAAACCACGACGGGGGGTACTGATTCCCTGATCTCGAATTGACTGGCACTAGTAGCAGAGCCACGGAAGATGTACCAGCAAAAGCGGCCAATTGGCCCTACGAATGCGAGGTGTTAGGTGGCTAAGAAATCTTGTCCCTACTCGCTCTTTGTTCTCCCTAAACCCTCTTCGGTTGGTGAAAGTGGCCAGACTCTGACCCAAATGAATGCCTTCTAGCAAGTGCTTTTAGTTTCAGATGACAGTGTTGGGAAAAGAGCCTGGATCTTAACTCAGCAAATTAAATCTTTGAGCCCGCCACCTGTATTGACATATTTTCCACACATGTGGATAATGTTGATCTCATTTTCAGAACATTCTCAGGATCCGAGCAGCACCACACGGTGTTCTGCCCAAATGAGAACTGTGGAAAAGCCCAGTACTAGTCTGTAGAGAGCATGCATGCGCATGAAGTCTAAATGTGCTTCTCTGTGACTTCGGCGGGAGCTACTCTAAACCTTGCCCCGCCAAGGTCCTAGTTTGCGTCAAGAACAAAGCCAAAAGACCGAGGCTATTTTTGGCGAGTTTTCACTTTTTCATTTTGAAGATGAAAAAATGAGATGGGAACTCCCAGATGTACATGAACTGACTGTCCATCCTAGGATGGTTTAGGGGAAAGGAAGTTTTTCTACAATAGTGGTTCTCAAAGCATGATCCCTAGACAAACAGCAACAGCACCACCTGTTAGAAACCTGGTAGAAATGCAAATTCTCAGACCCACGCAGACCTACTGAGTCAAACTCTGGAGAGGGGGCCCAGCAATCTGCGATCTAATAAGCCTTTTAGGAGATTCTGATACATGCCCAAGCCCTGGAAAAATTATACCCCCTACTCACTGCATGTAATTTAACAATAACTTGGTAAAGAAGCTGGACTAGACACTTGCATTCACTCTTGTGCACGAGCACACAATGGCAGAAACACACCAGATCATGACACATGGCACAGTGATACAGATAACCACTTAGAGTCAGCATCAGAGCCCAGGTTCCTTGATTCCAGAAAGTAGGAAATGTCTAGTCTTTCAAGAAGAATAAAGAGGTGTGGGGGAGGAAGAGAAAGAAGAAAAGGAGAGAGAGGAGGAAAGAAAAATCATTATTTTAAACTTGTTTCCATAAGACATCAATTCTTAAGACAGTCACAGAATTCAAACACCAGTGATCTTCAGACAGCCTTAAAGTTAAACATTTTCAATAATTCTATGCCCCATGACACTCAGCATTATTGAGGGCATTGTTCACCTCTCTGAAAGAACAAACATCCCACCAGAGATGTTTCTCGTACTTCAGAACTTTCTCCCAAACAACTAGCTTGCTTTTATCTCACAGACACTGAGGAGGGAATCGTTGATTATGTTTCCTTCTTCCAGAAAACCCAGAATCAAATTAGCAAGGGCACATCAATCAGCCTCTGGTATAAGAGACTTGTGTGGCTGTCTTATTTTTCCTGCCTTTATTTCTCCCACCTGATGCTCCCCCCTTACCTTCTACTTTGCTGTACTATTTGTATTTTTGTCAGACATCTCAAATCCTTTCACGAACAAGACTGGCGATAAGAATTCAAAAGGCTGAGGGAGTCTTCCCAAGCAAACTGAAAACCTAGGAGGAGTGGCTGGGTGACAGCCCTCGGCACGACAGGACCTCCCCTGATTCCCTCTGGCAGCGGCGGCCGCCGCAGGCTCTGCAATCAGGGTCGGCCTTTGAAAAAGCAGGAGCGAACGGAGGGAAGAACAGCTGTTAGCGGCAGAAAAGCTCTCTGCAAGTTGTTTTCTAGGGTTAAGAAAGGGGGATAAGGAGAGGAAATCGAGGTCTGGCTTCTCCATCTTTTGAAATGGACCTATTTCTGTCTTCCTTGGTCTTAAGGCTAAGTCAGCATCCACACGAGACTGGCACACCTGATGCTGGCCCCCCAGATCACAAGCATTTCTCCCTCTGGGTATAAGGAACCAGCTACAGATACAGACCACCTGATTCCACTCTGCTCAGAGTTCCCAGGGAGACAGGCTGGCTTCAAGATAGGAAAGCAGAGACAATTAAGGGGATCTGGTTCAGGCTTATTGCAAAACCGAAAGAATATTGTTTTGATTTCCTATCTAGTTTGGAACAGGTCAAGGGTATTTTCCCTGGGTAGCTACCTTGGAGGGACTTATTTTAGCTTCAAGGCAGGCTGACTGGAAAGGATTCAGGAGTCAGCCCCAGAACAGGGCAGTGGGGGCTGTCTGGAGCTGCCCACTCCACCAGCCAGCAGCGGCCCCCAGGAAAATTGCCATCAACCGCTCCATCAGAACTGCAGCGTCAACCTTGACCAGTCCCTTCTGAGCCCAGTTACATCCATAATGATGCCTCTCCACCTTCCCCTTCCCCCAGGAGCGTGACAGATGAGAGGCTTCATGGAACAAGTCCCTGAGCTGTGATGGGAATCCGTCTCGCTCCACTGCCGGAAAAATATGTATCCCTGAACAGCTGGGAGGAATTCTTTCATTATTCATCTGCGGTCTTACTACTAGTCCTCGCTTCCTCATTCTACAGGAAAAAAATGAAACCAGATTGAATGGCATATTCTGGCAACGCTTGTTTTTAAACACCAGGCTGAATGGAATCTGGGAGGTGGCAGAGAGAGCACTAACAACAGAGGGTTTGTGAAGCCCTGGGCTGGGCCGTGGAGACAAAGAGGAGAGCTGCCCCTGCAGGTGGAAGGCGAGGGAGCTTCCCAGGGTGGTCTGTGTGCACGGCGAGCACACGGGGTCAGCTCAGGGCTGCATGTTTATGTCCCGCTCAAAAGCTTTTTGTTGGGAGCAATTCACAGTCATCTAGAAATCAGACTGGGGAAGCTGTGTCGAGAGGAGAAGGTAAATTATATCAAAGGCAGAGATAGTCACAGGGTGAAGAAAGTGCAGGGCAGACACCCAAAGACCATACGCTCAGTGCTGTCCACATTAGCAGAAAGCACCAGGCATACTGAGAAGGTATAAACCCTTGGAGAGCTCTCGTGAGGGTGCTTAGCCTCCAGAAGCTCATCCTAAGGTCATTGTAAGCAGGCTGAGAAGAGATCATGGGGAAAGGACGGAGGCGGTGGGGTAGGGCGGGGAGGCAAAGTTGTTGGAGTATAGTACAGTCGGCCTGGCTAGAAGGAGGACCTGGCCACCTCAATCAGTGCCAATATGGGTCACGAACCACCTCAAAGGCAATGGCAGTGGTGGTGATGTTCAACCACCTGGTCAATGGCTGGAAGACTCGTTCAGCTAAAAGCAGAGCGTCTGACCAGTTCTTAACTAGCCTTCTGTATTATGCATAGGCTTAGCAAACACCCTCTGTATTCATTTTCTGTGCCACTTAACTACCACAAAGTTAGCATCTTTAAAGACACATTTGTGATCTATAGCTTCTAGAGGTCAGAAGTCTGCACACAGCTTAGCTGAGTTTCCTGCTGAAGGGTCTCACGAAGCTGCAATCCAGGTGTCAGCTGTGGCTGTGCTCTCATCAGAGGCTCAACTAACAGACCTGCTTCCAAGCTCCTTCAGATTGTTAGCAGATTTCATTTCCTTGTAGTTGCCAGAGTGAGGGTTTTAGTTTCATGCTGGAATCTACCCTCAGCTCCTAGAGACTGCCCACAGCCCCTTGCCACCTGAGCTGCTTGCTTCATGCAGGTTGCTTCTCCAAAGCCAGCAACAGGGAAGGAGTGACGGAGGGAGAGAGAAAGGAGTCTTCCCTAACATAATCACGGGTGTGACACCCCATCGCCTTTGCCATATTCTAATTGTTAGAAGGAAGTCAGTCAAGAGGAGGGGGTGACCCAAAGGTGTAGACACCAGGAATACAGCCATGAACAAGTCATGTCTTAGAGGGAGGCGGTGAAGGAGAGGAGGGAGAACAAAGTCCTCTCTAAGGCAGAGGCAGAGAGGGAGGAGGGTAAGAGAGAGGATTCATAAATTAAAGAACATATGTTAGATTAAAAAATGTATCTACACATCTCAGTATCTGGACCTCATTTGGATCCTGGTGTTTTTAATGTTAAAAAAAAAAACCCTGATAATTATGAAACAATTGGAAATTTGAATATCAACTGGATATTTGAAGACATTAAGAAATTATTAATTTTTGAAGTATAGTAATTATATTTGTGGACTTTTAATCGAGTCCTTCTAGAAATTCATACCGAAATATAAAAGATAAAATGATACGTCTAAGCGGTTTTCTTTAAAAAATGATGAGAGTGAGAGAAGATAGAGCTCTGAATGAGGTGGAAGCCCCAGAGGTTAATGGTTGTGCTGGGATGATGGGTGCATGGGAATTCATTAAGCTATTCTGCCAACTTTTGTGTGTGCTCAAAATCCTGTATAATAAAAGCTTTAAAAATGAACATGAGTATATACCCTTACTAGTAATCATAGACAAGCAAAAGTCACGTGATACCACTTTGTGTCTATCAGATTGCCAGAAATTTTTTTAAGTGACGATACCCACTGCAAGTGAGGGTGTGATAAAACAGATACTCTGGTGTGTTCCTGGGTGAGGAGGGAGAGGAGTGGAGTATAAACTGGTTCACTCTTCGGGAATCATTTTGATAATATGTATCAAGTCTTATCCCTTGATCCAATAATTCCATTTCTAGGAATCTACCCTAAAGAAATAGCCCTAAAAATGGACAAAACTTATGCACAAAGATAGTCATTACAAGATGTATACCAAAGAGTAGTCCAGCCTTGGCCCTCAGCTATTGGGAGTGATCTTTAGGCCCTTAGGATGTCCCGCCTGATAAGAGTGTCTTTGTTTACCTGTGGGCCTTGGCCACTGAACAGAGTCTAACACTATGATTTATGATGGGGGCTTTGGGCCAAGTGGTATCCACTCTGCGTCTGGATGGGCTGGAGACTAAAGGGGCAGTCACCCAGGGAGCCCTTGGATATGGTATATCTGTAATCTCTAGAAATCAAGGCTCACGTGAGCTTCCCTGGTTGGCAGTGCTGGTGCCTGTTGTCACACATTGTTGCCAGAAAAGTAACACTGTCTGTGACTCCATCGGAAGAGGACTGCTGGAAGCTCTTCCCTTGGCTGATTTTCATCTGTATTCTTGAGCTGTAATAAACCATGACCATGAGTATAATAGCTCCCAGTGAGTTCTGTGAGTCCTTCTAGTGAATTACAGAAACTCAAGGTGGTCTTGGGAACCCCTAAACTTACAATGGTGTCACAAGTGAGGGTGGTCATGTAAACTGTTCCCTAACTTTGCAGTTGGTGTCAGAAATTAGGGTAGTCTTGTGGATCGTGCCCCTCCTCCAACCTCACATGGGGTTATTTATAAAAGAAAAATTCCTGGGAATGACTTCAGGGTTCAATAATAGAAGACCTATGTTTCATGTATGCAATATTATGCAGGCATTAAATATAGCACTTATCAAGAACTCATATCGATAAGGGGGGGCGAATGTAACATGTCCAAAACTTTTGATGTACAGTATTTTTACTATACACATGTAGATTTTGAAATACAGGTAGAATAATGTGTACATGAGTTATACTAAAATGCCAATGGGTAGCTGTTCTGGAGTGGTAAGATTGTGATTTTTTTTCTACTTCTCTAAACTTTTCAAATGGTCCACAGTATGCCAGTAAGTATAACTTACTTTGATAATTAGAAATGTGTGTGTGTTTAGTCTCTAAATTTTAGCCATATTCGCAATGATTCCATAGCATGAGAAAGGTAGTTCATGACTGGGAAACTCTCAAAAGCTCAAACCTGACTATGTAACTAAAAATGTCACCAAAAGGAAAGAAAGGGAAATGGACTGTAAGAAAATCTAAGTAGCTGCAGGAGGAGCTCTGACAAGCTCAAATATAAACGGTAGAAAGAAGAAACACGAAACCAGGGACCTACATAACTCTGAGAACAGTGACGGGTAGTGCTATAGAAGTTTGTGATGACAGGGTGATGTGTGTCTATAATGGGGGTTGTGGCCTGGTGAACCCTTAGGATCACTTCCAGATTAACACCAACAGCAGAGGCTTCAGTCCTTGAGTGGGGCAACAGGATCTTGAATTGACACAATGCTCAAAACACTTTCCCCAATAACGCTTCTATCTTCATGGGCTTTCTGTTCTTCATAATCTTGGCAGAGCAGAATGTGAAAAAAACGTTAACAAACAAGATGGCTTTTGGCTAAAGAGTCAGAAGCCTGAAGCCAGCAATGAGTGGAGACTTGTGAAATGAGTCAAGGGCATCAAAAATGGCTTCTGCTTTTTAAAGTTAAGTTTAGGGCAAGTCAAAGAAAAAGATGCCGTGGGCACTGTTTAGGAATGGTAGTGATTTTTATCAGAAAGAAGGCAGAACTTCTACACTCCCTAATTTGCTTCCATCTTTTCTGTCAAATAAATGAAATGGGTAACACAAATGTTTGATAAGAGACAATTAAAGCCCTGAGTGAAGAGATTCACCTGTTTTCTAGCTACTCTAATGAATTAAAGTCGCTTACCTTGATGAATTACTCTCCTGGATGCTGATAACTCTTGCAAATGGGATTGCTAAATTATTGTCAAGGTTCTTGGAAGCAACCGGGAGAATAGAAGATTCTAGAAGATGAAGGTTGGAGCTTTTATAACAAACTGCTGCCTAGATATAATGCATTACATTTCACTAAGTATTTTCACACAAATTGTTGTTTGTTCTTTGCAACAAACAAGTATAGTTGGATCAAATGAGAGAATAACTGCTAAATGATAAAGCCACATACAGAAGCTTGGAATCATAAGTGGGATGGCATCCATCTTACAGATGAGGATGCTGAGGTTCAAACAGATCTGCCAAAGGTCCCACTGCTAGTTTATTTTGCAAATAAAGGGGATTATTACTGACACCCAAACAAGAGCATCAAATTCTAAACAACCTCCAAGCACTTAAAATACAAAATGGTGAACTGAGGGATGCTGTGTGGCTTCGTTTATAACTGCACATGCGTAACATCAGATTGACATCATTTCTATCCTTGCCATGATTGTTAGGCTCTTGTATATGGTATATCTGTAATTCAACGAAAGATTTCCTGATCCCCTCCCTTCAGGCACAAGGCTGGGCTGTCCCTTAATGGATGTGGACGCATGTCAGAGGCGTCGCCCAGGAAACCTGGAAAGTTGTGTTAATGGGGCCAGAAGCTGATTCAGGGAAAGCTGCGTCAGACCCTGGTAACAATCAAGACCTGCACTTAATTTTTCTTAGTTATATTGCTATAAGCAATAACTCCCTCATACCTTTAAGGGGAACAGTGGGCTTCCCTGGGAAAGTAGTGGAGAACTCACAGAATTGGTAGGAAGTGGAGAGGCAGGGCAAGGATGCGCAGGACTCAACTGGTTAGAACTGTCTTGTCAGGGCACTCCCACTGGCACGCATGGATCCGGTGTTGTCTCTGGGGGATGGGAGGCTGTCCTTGTTTCACTCACTTAAGATGGCTATAGCAGTGGGACACACTCTACCAAACTTCCATTTAGTGGTATGCCTATCCTTTGAGCCTAGGGAAGGGAAGGAGAGATTTCATCTAAACATCATGAAGTGAGAGGAGGACAGATTCCCCTAAGGAGATCAGAGCTGTTGCTGGAAATACGGTGAATGAACTATGTTTGGTAATCTGTTTCCAGGGTCTATGTTAACATGTGGAGGTACTTCAGCAAGGAAAGTATAAAAGAGTTATATTTTATACCTCCACCTATAAAAGAGTTGAGGTAGGACTGAATGAGAGAATGCATAGCAAAGTGATTCATAAATGGAAAGGCACCATAAAAGGTTTAATATTATTAACAGGATGGGAGGAGCAAAAACTTCTCTGGTGCATTTTGAGAAGGAACAGAGCGTGTCCACCAGCCCCTCCTGGGCTCTCTTGAAGCCTGCCTGCCCACTGGGAGTCACCGCCCTGTTATGTAGTAATTTGGTGGGGTGGGCTCTGTCCCTGCACTCCATTCTGTTAGAGAGTTGACATCTTGGTCTCCATCTCTCTGACAACTGGGTCTATCTCTCATTTGGTTCCCAACTTGGGAAGGCAAATGGATCTTATCTCTACACTTCCAACCCCATCAAACCCAATCTCAGTGAAATCAGAGGAGCCAGTGAGCAAGAAATATTGAAAGGGGCTGGTGGAAGGCAAGCTGGAACAGGTCCCTAGGGTGGGACACTCATGCTCATGGTGGCTTATCCAGCTCTCACACTGGTTTGCATGAGCATGCAGCTGCTGAATGTTCCAGAATACACAGACACATGTCAAGGAATTTCACAGTGCAGTGGATGAGATATCAATATAAGAGTGGGTAACAGGGACTTCCCTGGTGGCACAGTGGTTAAGAATCTGCCTGCCAATGCAGGGGACATGGGTTCGAGCCCTGGTCTGGGAAGATCCCACATGCCGTGGAGCAACTAAGCCCGTGCACCACAACTACTGAGACTGCGCTCTAGAGCCTGCGAGCCACAACTACTGAGCCCACGTGCCTAGAGCCTGTGCTCCTCAACAAGAGAAGCCACCACAGTGGGAAACCCGCACACTACAACGAAGAGTAGCCCCCGCTCACCACAACTAGAGAAAGCCTGCGCACAGCAACGAAGACCCAATGCAGCCAAAATAAATAAATAAATAAATTTATTAAAAGAAAAAAAAAGAGTGGTTAACAGTATGGACTCAGTCAGAACACTTGGGTTCAAATCTTGGCTCTGCTCTGTGGTCTCAGGCAAGTTAACTAACCTCTTTGTGCCTCATCTGTTTAATGGGAATAATGACAGTACCAACTTCACTAGGTTATTATGCAGATTAAATGAGACAAGTCTGGCACATAGTAAGGCTCAATAAGTAATCATCATCATTAAGAATATAGCATATGCAACTAAGATTATCACACTAAGTGAAGTAAGTCAGAAAGAGAAAGACAAATACCATATGATGTCACTTATGTGTGGAATCTAAAGTATGACACAAACAAAACAAACAGAATCACGGACATAGAGAACAGACTGGTGGTTGCCAAGGCGGAGGGGGTTGGGGGAAGGTGGGGTTCCAAGGTCCTACTGTAGTGCACAGAGAACTATATTCAATATCCTATGATAAACCATAATGGAAAAGAATATTTTTTAAAAAGAATGTATATATATATATATATATATATGTGTGTGTGTGTGTATAACTGAGTCACTTTGCTGTACAGCAGTAATTACCACAACATTGTGAATCAACTATACTTCAATTAAAAAATTAAATTTAAAAATACAGCATAGGGACTTCCTTGGTGGCGCAGTGGATAAGACTCTGCGCTCCCAGTGCAGGGGGCCCAGGTTCAATCCCTGGTCAGGGAACTAGATCCCACAAGCATGCCACAACTAAGAGTTCACGTGCCACAACTAAGGAGCCTGCCTGCCACCACTAAGACCCGGTGCAACCAAATAAATAAGTAAATAAAAATATTGGGGCTTCCCTGGTGGCACAGTGGTTGAGAGTCCACCTGCCGACGCAGGGGACATGGGCTCGTGCCCCGGTCCGGGAAGATCCCACATGCCGCGGAGCAGCTGGGCCCGTGAGCCATGGCCGCTGAGCCTGCACATCCGGAGCCTGTGCTCCGCAACGGGAGAGGCCACAACAGTGAGAGGTCCGCATACCGCAAAAAAAAAAAAAAAAAAAAAGAAAAAGAAAAAATACGGCATAGGTGCTAGTTTAATTAGCAGGATTAGCAACTACCACACCCAATGAGATTGCTTCAGAGATACTAATTAAAGAGAGGTTTTTAAAGGTTATTCAAGGACCCTGTCCTGGACCCCATCCTCTCATTTTTGCCAGTGTTGTAGACCAAGACAGAAAAGGTATGCTTATCATATTTCAGATTAACCAAAGCTTCGAATGAAGGTGCATGCTTGCAATGGCAGAATCTGATTTTAAAGATCTTAAAAAGGTGGAGCAACAAACCAATCTATCAAGATAAAATGTAATAGTAATAGTGGTATTGTTCTTCATGTAGGCCCAAGTAAAATCAAGTCATACAAGGTATAAGACAGAAAAATGGCTTTGTAGCATGCATTAAAAATGCAAAGAGATTTTAGTTTAGAGCTATCTTAACACAAGTCCAAAGGATGTCTTCCAAAGCCAGCTAAGTGACCACAAGTACAGAAAATGGAAGGGGATGCTTCCCACTTACCTCTGGGCTGATGGCGGGGGATTAGGCAGGAGCAGGACGGCTACCCAAGGAGTCTGAAAGGAGAAAGCCTACTGGCATGCTTCCAAGCCAGAGTCTTTGATGAATAACCAAATATAAGGGTTAGATTTAAAGGAACTTAACAGGATTATTGGTGGGAAAGAATCAGAAGAGGTTGGGAACCAAGTGGGAACTGGATCTAAGTGAAAGCGGAGGGGCATCTGGAGAGGAAACTGAGTGATGTCCACAAGCACCATAAAACAGATTTTGGTTAGCGTGAGAAAATACTTTCCAAGAGCTGAGCTTTCTGACAATGGATGGGCAACACTGGGAGGCAGCAGTGTTCAGGCAACCATTGGGTTTATCAGGAAATTTATAGCAAATTCATACATCAGATGGGGAATAGGGCTGGAATGTAGATTTAGGTCCCTGTCAATTCTGAATTTCTGTGATTCTATCATGAAACAGTGAATACACAGCCTTGTTTTGACTGCAAGCACAACATCTATCATATTAGGGAACATCAATCCATTATGTAACCCAGAAATTAAAGTTTAGTGAAGTCACTCCTTAGCTGCCATGTTTGATAGTCAGCCAAGCTCCTGACACAAGAGTTCAAAGAAATTGAAGTCATGTTTTTTCTTGATGCCCACAGAGAGTTTGCAATCACCTGGCTGCGAGCTGCAGCCCTCTGGATGGAAAGCATGTCTGAGTCAGTGCCTGTATCAGGAGACAGATGGGAGCTGGCCACATTACCCGTGGTCCCACATCCATTCCACCAAATGGAGAGACATGACAAGCCTTTTATTTTCAGGACAGAGCACCATTGATTATTCCCTGTTAATGCTTCCCTGTCGATGGTGGGCAGGGACTAGAGGGAAATGGAAGGATGTGATATCCGGGCCCCCCAAAGGGAAAATCAATGTGATATGGTTTGTATTTCATCCTAGGATAACCTCTTTCTCTGAGTCCCAACCCACAGGCCACTGTTTCTCTCCACCCACTCCTCCAGACACTGTCATGTCCTTTCACACTCACCAAAGGACAGGGAGGCAGGGGAGAGGGGATAAGGAACGGGCACCAGGAATTATTAAACTCTGCTTTCACTTTCTTTTAGGAATTTACAGTCACTAAACAGGCTACAGGATACACGGAAACTTCCTTGGCAGGTTCAGATCAGAGGGGAAGAGCCAACTAAGTCAGCCAAAGTAACCCTTGTCTGACTTGTTACAGATGCATCCAGCAGTCAGCTAATCTCAAAGGATGACCTTGGAAAACTGACAACCTAGAAACTGAATGCCCCCTGGCACAATGCTGAAACTTACAAGTTCAGAGAAAGAGGCAGAGACTTGTAATGTGGGGAGGTGAGAGGGAAGAAGCAACCTTTCTTTGTGTACACACACACACACACACACACACACACACACACACACACACACACACACACACACACATCAAACACCAAAAGTGTTTATGTTCCTCCCTCCCCAAAAGGAACTCAACATTTGAAACAAAATGCTTGAGAATCTTGGATCTAACAGAGGGGAGTTTTTGTTCCTGTGGGGTCCAGGGGGAAGAGAAAGCAACACTACTTTATTATCTTTTTAAGTGGGAATGCAAACCAGTAATATCCTGATACCTAGCACTTATACTCACCTTCTGGTTCCAGACAGTGCTTTTTACTAGCATTTAACCTCCTCAGTGTTGCAGCCACATAGACCTATAAGGCAGTGTTGCTTCTGGAAAGCTCCAGGATTATCTACTGCTATTTTTCCCTTTCATGTAGGAATTGCCCCAGGAGATGTGAATAGACATTTTTACTCCACTTACTTTATTTCCCAGGGCCAGGAATCTTGGACCAAGCCCTCTGGCTGGGGGAGGCTGGACCAGGTGACCTCCAATGAGCTTTCCAACTCTCAGACTCTGTGTAGGGTCCCTGCGGTGATGACCGGAGTGTCCAGGACTAGGAGGCTGTTTTCTGCTTGTAGGTAGAATTGAGCAACTCATGTTTTACATACCTACAAAATGTGGATACCAATTCCACCAGTTACAAGCAGTACATTTCCCGATGCATTTCTACATGTAGAGGATTATATCTGTGTTACAAAGATGAGCTACTTTTAAGTCTCTTAGAATAAAAGCAAGTGTCCTAGCAGGAACATGATTCATTTTATGTTACTCAATTCACAAATGACTCGCAAGCGATCCACACCAGAGAGGCTGTGGATCTTGAACATCCTAGAATGGTCTTGAGGCAGTGTCTCCTCACATCCCTGGATTCAACTCCCCACAGGGGTTCAACTTCATGCCTTGGGTTCTACCCCCATTGGCTGGTCACCATCACTTCTGCCTGAGTCCTTCTCCCCTGGGCTCTGGGGCTCCATCAGTCTCACTTCCCTGTTGCCGGGGCTCTTTCCTCTACTCCACACTGACCAGGTAGGTACTCAGGCCCTTTGAAGCTGGAGGGGGACGGTGGTAAAGACATCTGTGGGCAGCTGCTTAGTCCCACACCAGGGATATCCTACAGGGACAGCGACTATCCTAATCAGAAGAAATGCTGGCCAGAAGACTGGGGACTGAGTCCCAGCATGGCCTTCTCTGTGGAAGATCTTTTTAAAACAACATGGAGAATTATATATGGCCCCATGACCTATTCTGAAAGGAAATGCCAGGGTCTCTCAAGAATCCCCAAATGGCAGGGTGGGAAGACCCCTCAAGGCAGTCTAGGAGGGAGGGCCTCTGTGTAGTACTTCCTGCCCAGGTCCTGAGCGTCAAGGGAAAGTGGGGTCTACACATGCCCTGCCCTGGCTCTCAGACATGACCCTACACTCAAAAACACCCCTGCTCACAAACGTTTTTTTCGTTTTATTTTGTGTTGTTTTTATTGACTACAGCATACTTCCAGAAAAATGCACCATTGTAAATGTACGGCTCAGTGAATCTTCACAAAGAGATCACACCCTCTAAACAAAGGCAAGAACATTGCTGAAACTTCCAGAGGCCTTCTGTCTCCTTCAGTTATACTCACACCTACAGGAAAGATTTCTAACAGCAAAGTTCAGTTTTGCTTGTTCTTAACCTTATGTAAATGAAATCATACAGTACGTTCTCATGTACCTGGCTGCTTTGTTCAACATTATGTTTTCGAGCTTCATTCATGTTGCTACATGTAGTTTGTTAATCCTTGTTTCTATGTAGTATTCCACCGTATGACTATATCACAATATATGAATTTATTCTGTTGATGGACTTTTGTGTCATTTTCAGTTTTGGCTACGCTGTATAGGGCTGCTATGTGCATGTATTTTGGTGCACATATGTACACATTTCTATTTTGTATATACCTAAGAATGGTAGTTCTGGGTGGCCAGGTTTGCATATGTTTAGCTTTAGTGGATGTTGTCAAATAACGATCCAAGGTGGCTGTATATACACCCTTACCAGCAGTTTAGGGGAGTGTCTGTTGCTCCACACACTTACCAGTACTCAGTGTTGTCAGTCTCTTTAACTTTAGCCATTCTGTTGCGTGTGTATGGCTTTGTGGTTTTAATTTACATTTCATGAATGACTAATGATGTTTAACCCTCTGTCATACACTTATTGGCCATTTGGATATCTTCTTTTGTGATGGTTTGTATGAGTCATTTGCCTGGTATTGGATTGTCTGTTTTAATTGATTTGTAGCAATTTCTAAAATAGATTCTGGATGCAAGTCTTGTCAGATACTTGTATTGCAAGTATAATCTCCTACCCTGTGGCTGACTTTTTTACTCTTAATGAGGTCTTTTGAATAGACAATTTTAATTTTAATATAAACTAATGCATCAGTCTTTATTTTTCTGGGTAGTACTTTTTATTTTGCGTAAGAAATATTCACCTACTTCAAGGTAATGAAGGTGTTTTCCTGTTTGTTTGTTTCTGGAAGCTTTATTATTTTACCCTTTCACCTTTATAATGCAATCTTTATGGAATTGGTTTTGTTTAAGTGGTTAAGATAGGGGTCAAGATTTATATCGCAAGTGAATATCCAACTGAATGAGCACCTCTTATGAAAAGTTCATCCATTCCTCACTGCACTACATAGTCACCTTTGTCCTTAGCAAGTGATGTATGTGTGTCGGTCGCTTCTGGTCTCTATTCTATGCCATTGGTCTACTTGTCTATATGTACACCAATACCACACAGCACTATAGCCTTATAAGGAGTCTTGATACCTGGCAGCATAAGTCTTCCAGCTTTGTTCCTTCAAGACTATCTTCTCTATTCTTGGTCATTAACATTTTCATATAAATATTAGAATTAGCTTGTTAATTTCTCCCCCAGCCAAAATGCTGTGATTTTGAATGGATTATATTCTTTCTATAGACTAATTTGGAAAGAATTGATATTTGAGCCTTTAATTCATGAACACAGCAACTCTCTCCATAAGGTCCTCTTAATTTTCTCTCAATGTTTTCTCTGTAAAGGTCTTGCATATCTTTCATTAGATATATTCCCAGGTATTTTATATCTTTGATGCTATTGTAAATAGTATTTCAAATTTTCATTTTCTGTTTTTTGCAAATATGTAGAAATATATATTTCTTGAATCCAGAGACCTTGCTATATTTAATAATTCAAACTATAGATTCTTTAGAATTTTCTAAATAAACAATAATTTTATCTGTGAATAAGGACAGTTTTATTTCTTCCTTTCCAGTCTTTATAACTTTTTTTTCTTGTTGCAATGGTTAGGATCGCTAGTAAAATATTGAATAGAAGTAGTATTAGGAGGTATTCCTAATCTCAGGGGGAAAGCTTTCAATATTTCACTATTAACTGTGATACTTTCTGTAAGATTTTTATAGATGACCTTTACCAGCTTAAGGAAGTTTCCTTCTATTCTTAGTGTGTTAAGAGTATTTGTTATGAAAGGTATTTGATTTTATTAAATGCTTTTTCTACATCATTCTATTGAGATGATCTTATTCTTTTTCTACATTTTTATGCTAACTTGGTTAAATACACTAATTTTTAAGTTGAGATAAAATTCATATACCATAATATTCATCCTTTTAAAGTGTACAATTCAGTGGTTTTTAGGATATTTATAAAGCTGTGCAAGTATCACTAGTATCTAATTCCAGAACATTTTAATCACCCCCAGAAAGAAACTCCCTACCCATTAGCAGTCACTCCTCATTACCTTCTCCCCCAGACTATGGTAGACACTAATCTACTTTCTGTTTCTATAGATTTGTTTTTCCTGGACATTTCATATAAATGGAATCATAATATGTGGCCTTTTGTGTCTGACTTCATTCAGTTAGCATAATGTTCTCAAGGTTCATCCATGTTGCAGCATGAATCACTATTTCATTCCTTTTCATGGCTGAATAATATTCCATTGTATGGACAGACCACATTTTTGTTTATCCATTAATTAGTCAATGGACATCTGGGTTATTTCCACTTTTTGGCTATTATGAATAATGCTGCTATGAACATAGGGACATAGGTTTTCAATTGTTGGGTATACACCTAGGAGTAAAATTCCTGGGTCACATGGTAACCTGTGACTAACTTTTTGAAGAACTGTCAAACTGTTTTCCAAAGTGGCTACACCACTTTGTATTCCCACCAGCAATTTATGAGAGCTCCAATTTCTCCAGGTCCTCGTCAACACTTGTTATTGTCTGTATTTTTTTTATTACTGTCTTCTTCATGCATGTGAAGTAGTATTGATACTGAGCAGGGTTCTTGGCCAATCAATAGAAATTGACTCGAGGCCAGACAAGAAATTCAGGCAAGGCTTTATTGGGGTCCCTGTGCCAGCTGCAGGAGGGAGCGAGAACAAGTAACAGGTTCCCTCACTCACTCCTTGGGGGGGGGCAGGGGGAGCTCATTCCATATACGGGGTGAAGGTAGGGGTGTGTCCAGGGGTCGGGCCAGAGGGGTGGCTTAGGTGATTTGCCCACCCCTTTGTGCTGCTGAGTGCAGGGGGGCATGCGCAGTACCCTGCTTTTGCCCCCAATACCCAGCTTTTGCTCACAGCTCTTCAGAAATGGCAGTTGGGTTTTTTGTCTTTCTGTATCTTTTGGGTCCTGAATTTGCCCCAATTGCACAGGCACACAGTTAATTTTCGTCCCCTACAGTTTCTCTGTATTTTGTTGCTTGAGGAGAGGTGTGTCCAGGTGCAAGCACTGCAGCACTGCAGCGAAGTGTCCAAGTCCCAGTCTGTCTCAGTATATCATTGTGGTTTTGATTTACATTTCCCTAATAACTAATGATGTTGAGCATTTTTTCATGTGCTTATTGGCCATTTGTATATCTTCTTTAGAGAAATGTTTATTCAAGTCCTTGCCCGTATATTTTTTTTTAGTTGGGTTGTATGTCTTTTTAATTGTAAGAATGATTTAAATATTCTGAATTCTAGACCCTTATCAGATATATGAGTTGCAAATATTTTCTCCTACTCTGTGGGTTATCTCTTCATTTACTTGATAGTGTCTTTTGGAGCATAAAAGTTTAAACTTTTGTTCCAATTTATCTATTTTTCCCTTGGTTGCTTGCACTTTTGGTGTCATATCTATGGAACCATTGCCTAATCCATGTCATGAAGATTTACACTTGTAGTTTCTTCTAAGAATTTTATATTTTAGCTCTTACTTTTAGATTTTTGATCCATTTTAAGTTAATTTTTGCACATGGTGTATGAAGAGATCCAACGTTTTTTTTACATGTGGATATCCAGTTGTCCCAGCACCATCTGTTGAACACACTCTTTGATTTTGTAATGTTAAGCCAAACTTGTATTCCTAAATCATAAAATATTTTGTTTAGTATATTTGTAAATATATTCATGAGAAATATTGGTCTATAATTTTCCTTCTTGTAGCATACTAGTTACCCTTTGGTATTAAAATTATGGTGGCCTCCAAATGAGTTGGAAATTGTCTCTTCTTTTTCTATATTGGAAGTTTGTGTAAGATTAATGTCATTTCTTTAAATGTTTAGAAGAAATTGCTAGTGAAGTAACCTAGACCTGGAAATTTCTTTGTGCAAAGGTTTTAGTTACAGATTCAATTTCTTAAACAGACACAAAATATTTAGATTTTCTTTTTCCTCTTCAGTTGGTAATTGTTTTCCTAGAAATTTAATTTCATGTGGATTTTCAGATTTATTGGCATAAAGTTCTTTGTAGTATCTACTTATGACATTGATAATTTGTATCTTCTTTTCCCAAAAAAATTTATTTCATTTTATTTATTTATTTATTTATAGCTGCGTTGGGTCTTCGTTGCTATGTGCGGGTTTTCTCTAGTTGCGGCAAGCGGGGGCTACTCTTCATCGCAGTGCTCCGGCTTCTCATTGCAGCGGCTTCTCTTGTTGCAGAGCATGGGCTCTAGGCACGTGGGCTCAGTAGTTGTGGCTCGCAGGCTCTAAAGCTAAGGCTCAGTAGTTGTGGCTTACAGGCTTAGCTGCTCTGTGGCATGTGGGATCTTCCTGGACCAGGGCTCGAACTTGCGTCCCCTGCACTGGCAGGCGGATTCTTAACCACTGCGCCACCAGGGAAGTCCCTTTTTTCTTCTTTATTTTCTTGATCTAGCAGTTTTTTTCCTTGCTAGCAGTTTATTCATTGTATTGGTCTTCTCAAAGAACCTACCTCTAGATTTGTTGATTTTCTTTTATCCATTTTTCTATTTCATTAATTTCTGCTATTACCTTCACTATTTTGTCCACTCTTCTACCTCTGGATTTAATTTACTATTCTTTTTCTACTTTTGGGGATGGACACTTAGATCAATTTTTAGCCTTTATTATCTTTTATTATATGAAGATTTAAAGAAATAAATTTCCCTTGAAGTACAGCTTTAGCTTTGTTCTTCAAGTTTTGATATGCCATATTTTTATAGTCATTTAGTTCAAAATATAGTCTAATGTCCATTGTAATTTCTTTTGAATTATTGATTATTTAAAAGTATATTGCTTGATTTCCAAATATTTGAGGGTTTTCTAGTTATCTTTCTGTTATTGAGTACTACCTTAATCCCACTTTGGTCAAAGAACATGTTTTGGATGGTTTTACCTTTTGGAACTTGTTGGGACTTACCAGCATATGGTAAATATTGGTAAATGTTTTATGAATACTTAGAAAGACTACATATTCTGACAAGGTTGATTGTAGTGTGGTATGTATGTCAATTAGATGAAATTTATTACTCATATTGTTGCAATCTCCCATATTCTTATTTTTTTCACTCTTTGTACCATCAGTTCCTTATAGTTCTATGACTGTGCTTTTAAAACTGAATTAAGTGCATCAAAATACAAAATTATTATATCTTCCTGATAGATTTGTCCTTTTATTTTTATGAACTGACCCTCTATCTTCAGTAATACTTCTTGATTTACATTTACCTTGACTACTACTTTTTTTTTGTCTGCATTGGGTCTTCGTTACTTCACGTGGGCTTTCTCTAGTTGCGGCGAGTGGGGGCTACTCTTCATGGCGGCGTACAGGCTTCTCATTGAGATGGCTTCTCTTGTTGCAGAGCAAGGGCTCTAGGCACGCAGGCTTCAGTAGTTGTGGCACGTGGGCTCAGTAGTTGTGGCTTGTGGGCTCTAGAGCACAGGCTCAGTAGTTGTGGTGCATGGGCTTAGTTGCTCCACAGCATGTGGGATCTTCCCAGACCAGGGATCAAACCCATGTCCCCTGCATTGGCAGGCAGATTCTCAACCACTGTGCCACCAGGGAAGCCCCCTACAGAACAATTTTAAATGATGGTGATGATTAGTGGACATCTTTGTCTTGTTTCTGACTTTAAGGAAATTGCTTCTCTAATTCTCAATTAAGCATGATGCTGGCTTTGGACTGAGATAAACATATTTTATCATATTAAGGAAACACCCAGTTAGTCTTAATATTAAATGATCCTGTGTTCCTGAAACAAGCATCACTTAGTCATGGTGAACTACTCTTAGCCAGAGCCCGCCTGACTGGGTTCAAATCCTAGCACCATTACTTATTAGTTGTGTTCAGGCAGGACACTTTATCTCTTTTTGACTCAGTTTTCTTGTCTGTAAAATAGGGATGATAAGAATATCCACCTCACTAGGTTGTTGTAAAAATCAAATAACTGTGGAAAGTTGAGCATCTTTTAATATGTTTAAGGGGCGTTTGCATTTTTTTCTGTGAACTGTTCCTATCATTTCTCTATTTTTCTTTAAGACTGACTCTATGTTTAGAAGCTCTTATAAACTAGAGATATTAGCCCTTAATCTGTGATATAAATTGAAAATGTTTTCCCAGTTATCACTTGTATTTTACTTTACTTTGGTATGTTTGAGATGCAAAAGAAATGTTTTTTGTTTGTTTTTTGTTTTTTTAGCATAGCCAAATATATCTCTGCCGTATGTGGATTTTTAAGTCACACTTAGTCTGGAGGATTACATTATTGGCCCCAATTCTTCACCCTTCTCTGTATCCCCATGCTTTACCATGTGAATTACAATCCCTTCCACCAAATGGGTGGAGAATATTTTCCTACTGATCCAAGGAGACTGAAAGACATGTGGCATTATTATGCAATAATTAACCAATACTGTTAGGAAAGTTTCCTCACTCCCATGTTACACAGCAGGGGTTGACAACCTTTAAAAAACTATTTAAAATACTTTAGGGTTTGTAACTAGATATGATCATGTCTTTTTCCTCCTTCTCCTTGTTTATCAAACCCTTCAAAAGTGAAAAAAACTTTCTTACTTAGCTCTCAGTAGCCCAAAAATAGACTCACAGATTTAGACCAGCCAGTCTACTGCGGAATTCATGTTATTTTTTCTAGTAATTGCATGGTTTAATATTGTACAATTAAATCTCTGATCAATTTGAAAATTATCCTGGCACATAGTGTGAGGAACAGATCAATTTTCATTTTCCATATGGCTATCCAGTTATCCCAATACCACTCACTTTTATAGTCCACCTTTTCCCCCCACTGACTTAAGGCACCACCTTTTATTTTTTATTGAAGTATAGTTGATTTAAAATATATTTCAGGTGTACAGCACAGTGATTCAATATTTTTATAGATATTCCATTTAAAGTTATTACAAAATAAGGGCTATACTTCCCTGTGCTGCACAATATATCCTTGTTGCTTATCTATTTTATACATAGTAATTTGTATCTCTTAATCCCCTACCCCTATTCTGCCCCTTCCCACTTCCCTCTCCCCACTGGTATCCACTAGTTTGTTTTCTGTATCTGTGAGTCTGTTTATTTTGTTATATACATTCACTAATTTTTTCAGATGCCACGTCTAAGTGATTACATACAGTATTTGTCTCTAACTTATTTCACTAAGCATAATACTATCTAGGTCCATCCACATTTTTGCAAATGGCAGAATTTCATGCCTTTTCATGGCTCAGTAATACTCCACTGTGTATATATAGAGAGCTATAGATATAGATTTATGCTACATTTTCTTTACCCATTCATCTGTTGATGGATACTTGTGTTGCTTCCACATCTTGGCTATTGTAAATAATGCTGCTATGAACTTTGGGGTGCATGTATCTTTTCGAATTAGTGTTTTCAGTTTTTTTGGATATATACCTAGAAGTGGAATTGCTGTGTCATATGCTAGTTCTATTTTTAGTTTTTTGAGAAACCTCCATACTGTTTTCCAGAGTGGCTGCACCAATTTACATTCCCACCAACAGTGTATGAGAGTTCCCTTTTCTCCACATCCTCACCAACATTTGTTATTTTTGATGATAGCCATTCTGACAGGTGTGTGGTGATATCTGTGATTTTAATTTGCATTTCTCTGATGATTAATGATGTTGAGCATCTTTTCATGTTGGTCAGCTATATGTCTTCTTTGAAAATGTCTTTAGCCCTTTTTTTTTAGTTGCAGTATGGGGGAATCTTTTTTTTTTTTTTTTTTGGTCGTGACATGTGGGGTCTTTAGTTGCAGCACGTGAACTCTTACTTGCGGCATGTGGGATCTAGTTCCCTGACCAGGGATCGAACACTGCATTGGGAGTGTGGAGTCGTAGGAACTGGACCACCAGGGAAGTCCCCAGCCCATTTTTTAAATTGGGTTGTGTGTTTTTTGATGGTGAGTTGTACGAGATGTTTTACATATTTTGGATATTAACTCTTTATCAGTCATCTCATTTGCAAATATTTTCTCCCACTCAGTAGGTTGTCTTTTCATTTTGCTGATGGGTTTCCTTTGCTGTGCAAAAGCTTCTAAATTTAATTATGTCCCACTTGTTTATTTTTGCTTTTATTTATTTTGCCTTAGGGGACACATCCAAAAAAATATTGGTACGATTTATGTCAAAGAGTGTTCTGCTCATTTTCTCTTCTAGGAGTTTTATGGTTTCAGGTCTTACGTTTCAGTCTTTAATCTACCTTGAGTTTATTTTTGTATGGTGTGAGGAAATGTTCTAATCTTATTGTTTTACATGTAGCTGTCTAGTTTTCCCAGCGCCACTTATTGAAGAGACTGTCTTTTCTCCATTGTATATCCCTGCCTCCTCTGTGGTAGATTAAACGACCTTAGGTATGTGGGTTTATTTTTGGGTTGTCTATTCTGTTCCACTGATTTATGTTATCTGTTTGTGAACTCACCACCTTTATTGTACCTTGAATTTTCATATGCAATTGGGTCTATTTCTGAATTTTCTATTGTGTTCCACTGGTCTATCCATGTGCCTATACCTCGTTTTCAGTTTCTGAGACTTTATGTTTTAATACCCTTCCTTCCCAAGTGCTCTTTTTTAAGGGTTTTCTTGGGTTAGTCTTGAACACTTGTTCTTCCAAATGAAGTTTATAATTAATATACCTAGCTCCAGAAAGAGCTAGACATTTCTAGCATTTTCAGTGGATCACACAAAATCTTTCTACAAAGAACATACAGTCTCAGCTTTTAAACTATTGACTAGATTTGTCTAATGTTACAGGACTAACCAAGCTTTCTATTTCTCCCAACTGAGTTTTGGTAAATCATCTTTCTAGATATCTGTCCATTTTGTGTAAGCTTTCAAATTTATTGGCTGAAGTTGTTCATAGCACTACCTTATTAACTTTTAAATCTCTAAATCTATAATTATATACCCCTTTGATTCCTAATATTTTTGTGCCTTCCCTATTTTTTCTTAATGATGTTAGAGATTTGTCTATATTATTTGTCTTAATTTGTGGCTTTGTTGATCTCTCAATTACATGTTCATTTTCTATAGCATTAAGTTCTGATCTCACAACTTTTATTACTTTTGCCTTCTCTATTATTCTTTTCTAGAAGAATAATGTTGTTCTTTTAGTAAGTGTAAATGTAGAATGCTTACCCCATAAATTTTCAGTCCTCTCTTCTTAACTCAAAACATTTCAGACCATAAATTTTCCTCTAACTATCCCTTTAGCTGTATCCGAAGTGTTACTGCATAGGATTTTTATATAATTAGTTATAAGTATTTTCTAATACCCATTATGATTTTTTCATTGATTCATTGGTTTAGATATGTTATTAAATTTCTAAATGCATTAGAAAATCACACCTCCCCCCCTTTTTGGCTATTGTCTTTTAAATTTACTTTCATTGTGATTAGCGTGATCTACGTGACTCTAATCTTTGGAATTTACTAAGGTTTGCTTTACGGCCTGAGAGTCAATTTTTATAAATGTTCAATCTGTGCTTGAAAATAATGTGTAATTCTTCATATTCTTGGGTGTGATTCCATTCATGTCCATTACACTGAGCATATTTGTTAAATATGCTATATTCATAACCATTTCTGTCCACTTGTTATATCAATTACTGAAAGAGTATATTTTAAACTTAGTTCTGCTTATGTACATTCAGGCTATATTATTAAGCTTAGTTGAGAATTAGTATATCCCCCTGACAAATTGAACCATTTATCAGTAATTGAACCAATGTTTATTATTTTGTAGAGATTATCCTTACTTTCTCTGATATCTGCCTCGTATATTTTTTCCATCCTTTTCCTTTTCAACCTTTCTTTAAAGTTTTAGATATGTCTCTTATAAAGAGCATATAGCTGGATTTTAAAACTCCAGTATTATAGGCTTTATCTTTCAACTGGAGTAATTCATTTACGCTTTATACTATATTTGAATCCTTTTACCATCTTATTGTATACTTTTTATTTTTCTTAACTTTCTAATTTTTCTTATCATTCCTTTTATCCATTATTAGTTTAAATGCTATAGTCTTTATATTTATTCTTTTAAAAGTTACTCCAAATGTTTTAACAGACCTACTTACTTAAAGTCCCTAACTAATAAGATTCTTTACTCTCCTCTTGAAAAATTAAAGGGCGTTAGGACATGTTAACTCTCATCAACCCCTTTCAAAAGTATATGCTTTTGTTGCCTGGTGTTTTGAAGCCTCTCTTTGACTTCTTGAAATATATTTAAAACATGTGTAATATGTTTATATTCTGTGCTAATAAGTACAATATCTAAGTTGTTTGTGAGTCTGATTCTCCTGTATGTTGTTTCTGATGACTTGCACTCATGGTACTTATTTCCTTCTTTGGTTTGTGATTTTTAACTGTGAGCTACCCATATTCTTTGTAACTTTATCTGTGGGAATTCTTTGATACCTAGATTGAAGTTTCATTCCTCCAGAGAGAATGTGTTTGCTTCTGCCAGTCATCTGGGGTTACCACCTACCTGGGTCCATTGTAAATTAAATTCCCACTTGCAGTATTTTGGACCACACGAGTAGTATAAATTTGGGCCATAAACCTCTATAAGGGGCAACTTGTTAAAAATTTTTAGGTTAAAATAAAAAGCTTTTCCTCCATCCAGGGCCAAGGTCAAGAAAGGCATGTTCCCTTGCTGTTATTTCTGCTTGGTGGGTTTATTTAGTATCTCCCCTTACACTGTAAGTGTAGCACTTTGAGGGTCCTCGCTCTGTGGGAGACCTCAGATCTCCCTGTCTTGAGCAGACCCTGCTTTACCTCCTGCACGCATCACAGTCATCATGACAGAGACTCAAGGAGACCAGCTCTCAGCAGATACCTTCAGGGTGAAAGCTGGCTTTCATCTTACTTGCCTCCCAACTTTTGAGCTTTCACATCCCTTTTTGACCTCTACAGATTCTTTCATTTCTTGCCACTGCTTTGTGCATTTAGAAAGATGTTTTTTGACCCTCAATGATCAATGATAAAACTAAACCCAAAAGTAAAAGTATGCAGTAAGTTAGCAGGATAAAAAATTAGCATATAAAAATCAACAGCCTTCACATACACGAACAATAACCAAGTAGAAGACATAATGGCAGAGAAAACCCCATTTACTAGCAACAAAGATTAAATACTTAGGGATAAACTTAACAAGAAACACAAACCTATACAAGGAAAATTTTAAAAGTCTTTAAAAGGCACAAAAATAGACTTGAACAGTAGAAATACATCCCCTGTTCTTGGATAGGATGACTCAACACTGTAAAGATGTCATTTTTCTCTAAGTTAGTTAATAAATGTAATACGATCTCAATAAAAATATCAACACACTTTTTAAAAATGGAGTTACACCGGTTGACACTAAAGTTTACATAGAAAAATAAACATGTAAGAATAGCCAAGAAAACACTGAAAAATTATGAGGGGACTAGCTCTCCCAGACATTAAAACATACTGTGTTTAAGGAATTCATCTCTCCCCAGCGGAAGCTGAACATTCCAGATAACCTCATTCTCACTTCCTGCAGTTAGCACATAGGCACCTGACAATCAGATCCACCTATTCCAGATTTTAAATCAGAAACTAGTGATGTAAAGAAGCCAGAAACACACAGTCCCTTCTGGTGAGGGTGGAACCCCTACACAGAGCTCCAAAGGCAGCATGCAGTGATGTGGAAAATCAAGTTCCACTTTATTATTAGTAGGGAGAATGCCTGAGACTCCAACAAAGTTTTCTGATAAAGTAAGCTCCAACATGGCACCCAAGGTCAAAAAGAGGTGAGGAAATGGGTCTGTCTCTCCCCTAAACTCAAACTAAAATCTTACCAACAGCAGCAAGTAAAAAAACTGAAGTACTAGATGGCGGGTAGCCTTCTTATATGTAGAAGTGGGCCCAGGCCTCCTTACCAGCCCAAGACCCTGGAAGGGGGAAAGCAGAAAAGGGACCACAGTTCAGCCTGACTCTTCATGAAGAACAACTCCACCCACTAGTAAATAGGGGCTATCCATCATAGAAACTGACTAGTGTGGTTAGCAATTCTTCCTACTTCAGTGGGCTTGAAGGAGGAGCAAAGAGAAGTGAGGAAAGGAGCAGACACCTTGAGTTGGCTTTCCTAGTTTACGATAATTACCAATGAATGGAAGTGCTTCACTCCAATCTGTGCTTTAAGCCAGCACATTAAGGTGGCATGGCAAAGGAACTCACTAGCACATGGGTATTAATGAAGTAATGGAGTGGAGGGCAGAGGCAGACATTCAGTCTGCATTGGACGGACCTACCAACCACTCTGCCTGAGAGGCTGAGAAAGCAGGAGAAAGATCAGGAGAGCAGGGTCAGAAGAGTCAGAACTCCAGCAAGGAAGCAGTTATATGCTATCAAAACATAAAAATCAACCTAAGGACTAAATTTTGGCAACCAGAAGTCACTGGTGAACCGAGCAAGAACAATCTTAATGGCGGCGAGGGTAGCGGCCAGGTTTTAGCGTATCGGCTCTCAGCCTCGGCTGCACGTTGGCTGCACATCTTTGCTTTAAAAAGACTGTCCCACTACCCCATTCTGGTGTAATTGGCTTGTGGTTCAGTCAAGGGAATTAGGGTTTTTTTTAAATCTCCCCAGATGACCCTAGTGTGCAGCCAGGGTTAAAAACTACTGCTTCAGTGAATTGAGAATTAACAGACAAAGTACAGGAAAGAACAGTATTTAGTGCTAGTCAAGGGGTTCAAAGGGTTGAGGAAAGGCATTTTTGTTTGAAGAGGGAGTCTTTGAATGTGTTTAAATTGCAAAGCCATACGTGTCAGGAGTGAGAAGCTGTACTGAGCAAGGCATCTGATCAAGGGAGAGGACCTTGAGTGTTAAGAGAAGGGATTTGTTAGGGGGAGGGCAGGAATTTCCAATACAAAGAGGTGACGAAGGGTGTATGTGAAGGTGTGTAAGCGGAGTTTCCCCATCTAATGCTCCATTATGTTAGGGGAGAGGTGAGATGAGCTGCTGGGGTTGAGAGAAGGTGGGGACTGAAAGGGTTTAAAATGGCCAGTTTGCAATAGCTGCTGACAACAGGTGGGAGGCTGAGTGAGATAAATATTTAGAGCAATTCAAATTGTCACCATGATTTTGGGGTAGCAGATTTTCATGGAGAAATACATGGCCCACGGGGAGGAGCAAGGTGTAGAATCTATATGTAGTGAAACGGGTTGATTTAAGTCAGTCACCAAGGCTACTTATAAGTTCTCTGATATTTTCTTTCTTTTTTCAGTTAAACATTTGAATGAGGGAACTGCAAGGGTCAGAACTCACTTCTAGCGAAAGAAAACATTATTTTCATAATTTACATCTTAAAATTTTTTATATTCCCACACCTTGATAATATCTAGTAACGCTAACATTTTTGGCCAGAGGTACTTTTAAATGGTTTTCAAGACGGAAAAGAAAAATTATGTGGTGCTTTAAAAGACTACAGAAATTGAAAAGAGAGCTAAACAGTCTATACATGTGTATTAATCATGTTTTATATTTTCAATATATTATGATGTTTTGACATCTTAAAAAAACTTTCTGGATGGGGAAAGACGACCCCTCTCAGGACTGGCCAGTTCTTAGAGACTGCAAAGGACTCAGCCTGCAGCATGCTTTTGATGCGCAAACTAACCAGGTCTGATGGAGCCACACCTCCTCCATCTGGCCTGTACACCCCAGGACACAATCATCCCAGGGCCAGGCACCAGGCAACTGGAGCCCACACTGTAGCCCTAAGGCCCTGGAATTATTCACTAGCCATTCCTAAACTGTTCTCCCTGCCCTGTTTTGCCTTTCCCAAGAAAATCCTGATCATGGCTCTGGCCTAAACCTATCACTTGTTCCCGTCTTCTGCCTCCTGACCCAAACTTGGTGTTCGTCCTGTGGCCCTGCATGCCAAACCGTGCCTCTTGTTTCTAGGGGAACTGTAACATTAAGACTTTTCTTTCAATGGCACTGACCTTTCCGCGTCAGCAGTCACCTTTATAGATAAAAATCCAGGCACAAAACATGAGCATCTGAGGAAATGATACTAGAGAACCCCTCCGTAGCCACACATATTCCCAGAAAGAGAAATTTGGTTCATAGGCTTTAGTAATAAAGTAGGGCCTAGGCCAATTCACACAAATAAAATCTAAAGAAAAAATGACCATACAACCACTTCAAAGCTTTAAGATTAGAGTACCGTCTTCTGAAACACTGAATCGTAAGTCAGACGATGAAAAAATATAACATGTTGTTACTACTGGTCCCCAGCCCCTGCGGAATCACTAGCTGAAAATGTAAAACAAAGACAGTAAGGTGTGATTAAGTGGGATCACTGAAAATTGATTTTTACATGCTCTGAAGTACTGAGATTAATTCCCAGCAAAAGATTACCAATAATTCAACAGGTATTTATTACACAATAGCTATGTACTCAGGGTGTTTTTTTCTTCCAATTATTTTTTTCATTTTTGTGAGCCATACTTTAAAGACTTCATCATTATGAGGCTGGAAAATATATGACATTTTCCCATGAAACTAAGATGTAATGAACAGGTATCATAAAATCATGGATGGCAGTATCTTACACAAATGTTTTACTGTCGGTTGTGAAAATCAATGATCACTCACAGACTAAAAATCCATTGCTATATTTTAATCCACTTTTAAAAGGTTGTTTCTATCCATCTAAAAATGGCCTCAATGGCATTTTTCTCCACATCATCCTTTCTCAATATTTCTAGGAGATCTTTCAGGAACTTGAGGGAAAAAGTATGGGAAATAAAGACATTTAACAGTTTCTGCAAAGAACCATACACAAAACATCTCTATACTTATGAAGGAAAGTATAAGAGCACCTCAGAGCTTGGGGGGGGACACCAGTATATTAAAACACTTCTTTTTAACTGTGGCAAAGCCTGCGGTTCTTAAACATCATTGTGCATCATTTTTAAACATCAAGTCCCCTGGAGGGCTGGTAAAAGACTGCTGGGCCTCACCCTCAGAGTTTCTGATTCAGCAGATCTGGAGGTGGGAAGAATGTACGGATGCTGTTGAACTCGGGGCCCTAGCAGCCCTGCTCTAAGCATCTCCTTCTCTTCCCCTTGCCTTCCCAGTCTGAACCTTGCCAAGATTCCTTTCCTTGGTGAACATCTTCAGGATCTGCCCCATTCTTCAATACTGTGCTTGGAAAATTTTTTTCCCCCACATTTGGCAATTTTACCAAGTGCAGTGCAGGGCAGTGGCAGGAAAATTTCTTCTTTTGGCCATAAGTTTGTTTTGCTGGGCTTGTTAAAAACCTTCTAATCCACACTCTTCAGCAAGATCACTCAATTTCCTTTGTTTCTTTTCAATGTTGCTACTTCCAGGCATTTGATGTTCATCTGTTTCGTGATCTTGATGTTCATCTGTTTCGTGATCTTAATGAAAGCATGTCCCGGCCACTTGCGTTTAGTGCTAATAGCAGAACCCACCAATTTCCTCACCTTTTTCCCACTGTGCCAGTTTTCTCATGAGGTAGGAACCCAACCTGATTGCTGTCACTATCAGTAACTACACTAACTGTCACAACTGGAGAGGGAGATAAGGAAATACTGACAAGTCAAATGGGCAGCTGAAACATTAGCAAAGGAAGCAGCTGACAGCAAGAGCAAACTGCTTCTGCCACCCCTCCCACCATCCCATGAACCATGATACAGCCTATAAGCTATGCCCCCAACTAGACTGTATCCACTGCTGCCAGAGAAAGCCACTCTGTTCTCATCCCAGCTCAGATAAGGTTCACCAAATATACAGAATGCTGAATACAGCTAATGCTGTATTTTTACACAGCCTAATCCCCAGGAAATAAAAAAGCTTGTGGCTCAGAATCATGGTAGTGAAGCCAAAATAAAGCAAAGACTGGAAATGAATCAGGCATCACCAGGAGCCTTTTCCTGGAGCCGAAGTGGAGAACCCATCACACCAGCAGTGACAGTGCCACCTAGCTCCTTCCTCACGTGACACTCTGAGACTCTTTCACCTCTAAATGACTTACTGCTATGATAACTCTGCTCCTGTACTTTTAGCATCAGAACTTGCTATGCTGTGATCTAGACTGCATTTCTGGTTCCACAGTACAGAGATATGTCAGATTCACCTATTTGGGATTCAGAAGTAGTTTAAATTACCTCTCCTAGGTATTGAGCTTTACTTATTAGCAAAGGATGCCATAAGCATCACAGATTAAGAAGCTTTATTTCAGCTTTTGGTCATTTTGTTGCCAAAATGGCCTTACTTGCAGCCTGATTGTATAGCCCAGCAAAAACCTCTGTCATCTGAAATTTCCAATTGCATTTGATTTCTAAAGATTTCAAGGCTAAATGAGGCCTATTTATCGAGAACACACCACTCAATAAAGATCATACTCTGCCCCTCCAAACTTGGCACCATGTAAACAGCTACTAATTTCCTTTTCTGAACAGTTCTTACCAAAAAGCAACACAAGTTTTGATGCAAATGAAGTTGTTCCCTTTAAAATACTGCACCTGAAAAATAATCTCAAATTCCCTTAAACCCGTAAGCAAAACTATCCTTTATGAATGATGCTCATGCAAGTACATAATGTTTTTGCCCACTGTGAAAAATACCCAAGATTAGGATTTAGACAGACAGACTGGACAGCAAGCTGGGATAAATCAGAATCCTGAAATTAGGAAGAACTGTGGAACTCTGCTTCGGTTATTACTTTTGAGCAGATCAAACACATGTGAGCTCAATGATTATCCTCAAAAGAAGTCAAGCTATCTTTTTTTTCAACAAATTTCAAAACCTGATTTTGAAATTATACCTTTTGTTGAAAGGTAACAGATTTTTCTTAATTTATGACATTATACACTTTGCCATATAAAAAGGAAATTTAAAATTTAAGATTCAAAATACACTTAATTCTAAGAGTATTCCTCTGGAATGGACTCATATAAAAAACAAGCAGAGTAAGTCGGTGAATAATTCTGTAAGCATGCTCATGCAGCAGCTTAAAATAAGGAGCACAATTTACAACCCTGTATTGGAAAAATATCTGTGTGCTTAATGGTATTCTCTTAGGCAATTAATTTTCTCTCCTACTTATTACAGATATGGCATTTTGGTTGCTCCCCACTGAAAGTATTCAAAATATGTAGGAAAGCTTGATCAAGAAAGATGATAAACATTCTGTTTATCTGGCATACTGTTTCAAAAATATGAGTCTCAGAGTTACTGTTTCAAAAATATGAGTCTCAGAGTGACTCAGGTCTATCAATGACAATCAAAAGATTATAACCCAGGGCCAAGAAAGTCTCTAAGTCTGGGATTTTAGTCTTGACTTGATTATGAGATTTGGGGGAAGTCACTAAGACTGTCCTTGACTCTATAAAATGGTAGCAATCACCTACGTTTACATCATAGATGTTTAAAATGTAAATAAAGTTGTACATATAAGTGATTTTTAATCGCAGGTAGAAAGGAGAATTATTAGGCTACATGTCATGAAGAAAAAGATGCTACCCAAACTACAGAGGTCTTAACAGGCCATGATCACAGGACTGATCTCTGAATGAGCCATGGAGCTTAGTGCAAAGAAAATAAAATTACTATGTTCATGAATTTCTCCCTTAAGTCCAACAAATTATGTTAGAAACGTGTGCCTCGGGACACTATTGGGACTAGGTAAGAATGCACATATTACAACAAAAAGAGACCTTCATCACTAAAACAACTGAGTAGAACCACTTTATATTCAACAGACATTATGTTTTCTATTCTGCTATGGGTGCAGCCATAGGAAGGGAAGTACACTCGCTACTGCACAAGAATCTGGGTGGCTCCCAGGGATGCTGGGCTGGCTTTGGCACTACTTCTCATGCCGTAATCTCCACCCGCCCCTCCCTTCACCATATTCCTTCTTGTGGACAACTGCCATGTTCTCAGTCTTACATAAAGTGCTATGTAAACTTAGCTTCCAGTCCCCCTTTCCCACCAGATTCACACCCACACCACTGACAAGGACATTCTGGAGCTACCACTGATAAGGACAACAATTTTTAAAGGAATACGACAGAGCGGCCCACCATTAAATTCTGTGTGAGAAAGGACAACTGCGCTTCAGGGAAAGGAGGCTCTTTCCTACCAGGTGCACGGTTGGGAGTTCCTCTAGAAGGTCACAAGAGCAGCGGACACTTGAGGACGGCTTCTGTGTATCTCAGAGTAAAAGCATTCAATTTGAACAAAAAAGAGCCCTTCTGCCAACCAGGTCCCTCAATGACAGACAATCTCGATAATACTTTTTTAGAAAGGGTGGCTTTTCTTCAGAAGCTCTAGGCAGTCACTTAGTCCTCATTTTGACAAAGGAGCATCCAACTTGAGGCATGGCTGTATATATAATTCTTCATGCAGCTGAGCCGTCATAAACATACCAAGTATAAAGGCATGTCAAAAAGGCATTTTTCCTCCCCAAAGTATGGCCTCAAAAAGCCATTATTATAATAGAGTATGAATTTCTGCTACAGGTTATTGACCTATAATACTAACAATAAAAGTCTTGTTTAGTACATAAAGGCTTACACCGCAACATGAAGTATTAAGACACAATCCACTATTTTAAATTTGCTGTACACCTAAAGCACCTTCATGACACCAATCTGTATGTGTATATATATATAGGTCCTCTTTCAGTAGAACACAGACTTTGGAGATGAGGCAAAGTACAGTGCAGCTGCTGGCGATTCCAACAGGACATCTAGAAAGATGGATTAAGTTTCCAAGGCCCATGCTGCTGGTAGTCTCTTCTGAGGCTCCAAATTGAGTACTTGGTGGATTTATCTTATTGGCACTCTGCTTGAATCAAGACCAGGCTCAAAGGCAAGCCTTATCTCCTGCAAACAATTCCACACACAGATCTTAAATCTGTGTTTAACTTTGTCTGGAACTGGCTGCAAATTTGGAACTTCCTCAAATGGTATTAAAAGCTCTACACAAAAAATATGCAAAAGCAGTTACTAGTTCTTCAAGAAAAAAGACATACCTGCAAAACAGCAACAGCTCTGTAAACAGAGCTGTAGGTAACTGTTGGGACAGCAACAGCAATGTAACAAATATAGCATAGGATGACCTTTTTTAAAAAAATTGCTGTCCTAATATTTTATAATTAAAAAAAAAGATTTTCACAATATGATTTTCTAAGAGAAAGTCTACTTCTTTGAAGAGGAGTCAGTCCTGGTGGCAAAAGGACTGGGAATGTCAATTAAGATATTCAAGACAATATAATACAAAGTCTAATATTTGTTTCAACAACATCTAGTCGGTTCTTGGTGGATGAAATTCTGCTGTCTAGCTGTATCCAGGGCTCTTTTCTTGTGGCATTTTAAAAAATGGACCTGCAGTTGAGTCAGTGGTTTTCTCTGCAGCAGAGGTCCTGACCAACCACTCAGAGTTTGGAGATTTGGGGGCCTGTGATGCTGGTATGGTTGGCTCCACTGCATCCATGTGAACTGGTAAGGGTGTTACAATAAAAGTAAGAAGGAAAAAAGTCAAAAGGAGACAAATTAGAATGAGAGAGATGTCAATACAAAACTTTCTTAATCCTTATACTTTATATGTCCTATTAAACCAAGCGGCCAAAGTTTCTTTTTTTTTTTTAACCAAAAAATAAAGGCAAGATTTAAGTAAGATAAGTATTGTATTGTATTTCTCCACCTCAGAAAATGGGTTTAACTGAACAAATGAATAAATTCAGTAGTACAAATTCACAATGTAGTAATAATCACTTATTAAGCATTTATGTGCCAGGCACTGTACTGTGTAAACAATGTATACTTATAATCTTATTTCTTAATGCAAACTCTTAGAAGTAGGTATCGTCATCTCCATTTCCTGGATCAGAAAACGAAGGCATAGAGAAAGCGGATAATTTGTTCAGGGACACAACCGGGCTGGTTAAGTAGCAAGACTCAAACTCATATACCAGCCTCCAAGCCCTCTGCTCTTTCTACAACATCCTATGCCTCCAAAATGACGGTGTCACCAATAAACACTGAACAATAAGGCAAATGGTAGAAAAATCACACAATCAAGCCCATGGTTTTTCAACAGCACATTAAGACATCTGGATAGGAAAATCATTGCTTGTGCAGGGCTGTCCTATTTTTTTAGGACACTTACTATTCTGGACCCTGTCCCTGAATGCCAAAAGCATTCCCCAGTCATTGTGACAACCAAACACTGTCCTCACATTTCCAAATGCCCCCTGAGCAGAGCAGTACAAACCACTATCATACCCGCTCTGTTGAAAACAAATATAGACACTAAAATAGAGCAAAATCTTAAAAAGTTTCTTTTTTATCCTGTCACAATAATTCCATTCCCAGGAATATAACCTAGAAAAGTAATTTTCAAATTATGTGTCACAAAATCAATGTAGTGGGTCACAACCAATACTTTTTTTTTTCTTAATGAAAAAGATTAGATTATATCAGAGTGCACCCAAGGGTTTATTTCAGATTTACAGGTATACCCAACATTCAAACATGAATTTCAGAAAGAAAGAAAAAAAAACCTTGAAAGCTATTAACTCCATGGCACATATACAAGAGTTTTTAGAGGGTAGTGGCTTTCAAACATTTTGGAACCTCAACCATAGCAGCAAGAAATACATCTGACATCACCTCCCAAATCTCTCTCTCTCTCTATTTCTCACACACACGTGCTCATTCACTCCTATTTAAGTGAAAATAAATTTCATAAAACTATATCTACCATTACTAGATGGTCATCAACCATGGTGAAAAAACTGTCCTAGATTCTTGGCCTGTTACCTTTTTGAGGAGTCCTATCCAAAGAAGAGGAATTGCACTATGGAAAATGTGCCATCTGCTTCTCTGGATATATTTCCTTCAGAAAATGAGAACTTTCTATGTGATCTCATGGACAGAGCAGTTACAAAGAAACCTTGTTCCTTAGAAACTGCAAGGGCCCCTTCCCCAAGAACTGGGTCTTGGTGCTCCAGCCGGGTGTCAGGCCTGAGCCTCTGAGGTGGGAGAGCTGAGTTCAGGACACTGGTCCACCAGAGACCTCCCGGCCCCTTGAAATATCAATCGGCGAGAACTCTCCCAGAGATCTCCGTCTCAACTCTAAGAACCAGCTCCACTCAACGACCAGCAAGCTCCAGTGCTGGATATCCCATGCCAAACAACTAGCAAGACAGAAACACAACCCCACCATTAGCAGAGGGCTGCCTAAAATCATAATAAGGTCACAAACACCCCAAAACACCCCACCAGACATGGTCCTGCCCACCAGAAAGACAAGATCCAGCCTCATCCATCAGAACACAGGCACCAGGCCCCTCCAACAGGAAGCCTACACATCCCACAGAACCAACGTTACCCACTGCAGGCAGACACCAAAAACAATGGGAAATACAAACCTGCAGCCTGTGAAGAGGAGACCCCAAACATAGTAAGTTAAGCAAAATGAGAAGACAAAGAAACTCACAGCAGATGAAGGAGCAAAGCAAAAACCCACCAAACAAATGAAGAGGAAATAGGCAGTCTACCTCAAAAAGAATTCAGAGTAATGACAGTAAAGATGATCGAAAATCTTGGAAATAGAATGGAGAAAATAAAAGAAACGTTTATCAAGGACCTAGAAGAACTAAAGAGCAAACAAACAATGATGAACAACACAATAAATGAAATTAAAAATTCTCTAGAAGGGGGGCTTCCCTGGTGTCGCAGTGGTTGAGAATCTGCCTGCTAATGCAGGGGACATGGGTTCAAGCCCTGGTCTGGGAGGATCCCACATGCCACAGAGCAACTAGGCCCGTGAGCCACAACTACTGAGCCTGCGCGTCTGGAGCCTGTGCTCCGCAACAAGAGAGGCCGCGATAGTGAGAGGCCCGTGCGCCGTGATGAAGAGTGGCCCCTGCTTGCCGCAACTAGAGAAAGCCCTCGCACAGTAACGAAGAACCAACACAGCAAAAATAAAAAGCCCTCGCACAGAAACGAAGACCCAACACAGCAAAAATAAAATAAATAAATAAATAAACTTCTACCCCCAACATCTTCTTTAAAAAAAAAAAAAAGAAAGAAAAAAATTCTCTAGAAGAAATCAAAAGCAGAATAACTGAGGCCAAAGAACGGATAAGGGACCTGGAAGATAAAATAGTGGAAATAACTACCGCAGAGGAGAATAAAGAAAAAAAGAATGAAAAGAATTGAGGACAGTCTCAGACAACTCTGGGACAACATTAAATGCACCAACATTTGAATTATAGGGGGTCCCAAAAGAAGAGAAAAAGAAAGGGACTGAGAAAATACTTGAAAAGATTATAGTTGAAAGGGAAAAACAACAAATAACATACAAGGGAATCCCCATAAGGTTAACAACTGATCGTTCAGCAGAAACTCTGCAAGGCAGAAGGGTGTGGCAGGACATATTTAAAGTGATGAAAGGGAAAAACCTAAAACCAATATTACTCTACACAGAAAGGATCTCATTCAGATTCGATGGAGAAAATAAAACCTTTACAGACACGCAAAAATCTAAGAGAATTCAGCACCACCAAACCAGCTTACAACAAATGCTAAAGGAACTTCTCTAGGCAGGAAACACAAGAGAATGGAAAGACCTACAATAACAAACCCAAAACAATTCAGAAAATGGTAACAGGAACATACCTTATGATAAATACCTTACATGTAAATGGATTAAACGCTCCAACTAAAAGACAAAGACTTGCTGAATGGATACAAAAACAAGACCCATATATACGCTGTCTAGAAGAAACCCACTTCAGACCTAGGGACACATACAGACTGAAAGTGAGAGGATGGAAAAAGATATTCCATGCAAATGGAAATCAAAAGAAAGCTGGAGTAGCAATTCTCATATCAGACAAAATAGAGTTTAGAATAAAGACTATTACAAGAGACAAAGAAGAACACTACATAATGATCAAGGAATCAATCCAAGAAGAAGATATAACAATTGTAAATATTTATGCATCCAACATAGGAGCACCTCAATACATAAGGCAAATGCTAACAGCCATAAAAGGGGAAACCAAAAGTAACAAAATCACAGTAGGGGACTTTAACACCCCACTTTCACCAATGGGCAGATCATCCAAAATGAAAATAAATAATTAAACACAAGCTTTAAATGACACATTAAACAAGATGGACTTAATTGATATTTACAGGACATTCCATCCAAAAACAGAATACACTTTCTTCTCAAGTGCTCATGGAACATTCTCCAGGATAGATCATATCTTGGGTCACAAATCAAGCCTTGGTAAATTTAAGAAAATTGAAACTGTATCAAAAGCAATTAGAGAAAGAAGAACAAAAAACCCCCAAAGTTAGCAGAAGGAAAGAAATTATAAAGATCATATCAGAAATAAATGAATATGAAATGAAGGAAATGATAGCAAAGATGAATAAAACTAAAAGCTGGTTCTTTGAGAAGATAAACAAAATTGATAAACCATTAGCCAGATTCATCAAGAAAAAAAGGGAAAAGACTCAAATCAACAGAATTAGAAATGAAAAAGGAGAAGTACCAACTAACACGGCAGAAATACAAAGGATCATGAGAGATTACTACAAGCAACTCTATGCCAATAAAATGGACAACCTGGAAGAAATGGACAAATGCTTAGAAAAGCACAACCTTCCAAGACTGAACCAGGAAGAAATAGAAAATAATGGCCGCTGAGCCTGTGCGTCCGGAGCCTGTGCTCCACAGCGGGAGAGGCCACAACAATGAGAGGCCCGGGTACCGCAAAAAAAAAAAAAAAAAAATCTTCCAACAAAAAAAATCCCAGGACCAGATGGCTTCACAGGCAAATGCTATCAAACATTTAGAGAAGAGCTAACACCTATCCTTCTCAAACTCTTCCAAAATATAGCAGAAGGAGGAACACGCCCAAACTCGTTCTACGAGGCCACCATCACCCTGATACCAAAACCAGACAAAGATGTCACAAAAAAAGAAAACTACAGGCCGATAACACTGATGAACATAGATATGAAAATCCTCAACAAAATACTAGCAAACAGAATCCAACAACACATTAAAAGGATCATACACCATGATAAAGTGGGGTTTATCCCAGGAATACAAGGATTCTTCAATATACGCAAATCAATCAATGTGATAAACCATATTAACAAACTGAAGGATAAAAACTATATGATCATCTCAATAGATGCAGAAAAAGCTTTGACAAAATTCAACACCGACTTATGATAAATATCCTCCAGAAAGTAGGCACAGAGGGAACTTACCTCAACACAATAAAGGGCATATATGACAAACCCACAGTCAACATCGTTTTCAATGGTGAAAAACTGAAACCACTTCCACTAAGATCAGGAACAAGACAAGGTTGCCCACTCTCACTACTATTATTCAACATAGTTTTGGAAGTTTTAGCCATAGCAATCGGAAAAGAAAAAGAAATAAAAGGAATCCAAATCGGAAAAGAAAAAGTAAAACTGTCACTGTTTGCAGATGACGTGATACTAGAGAATCCTAAAGATGCTACCAGAAAACTACTAGAGCTAATCAATGAATTTGGTAAAGTAGCAGGATACAAAATTAATGCACAGAAATCTCTGGCATTCTTATACACTAATGATGAAAAATCTGAGAGTGAAATTAAGAAAACACTCCCATTTACCATTGCAACAAAAAGAATAAAATATCTAGGAATAAACCTACCTAAGGAGACAAAAGACCTGTATGCAGAAAATTATAAGACACTGATGAAAGAAATTAAAGATGATACAAATAGATGGAGAGATATACCATGTTCTTGGATTGGAAGAATCAACATTGTGAAAATGACTCTACTACCCAAAGCAATCTACAGATTCAATGCAATCCCTATCAAATTACCAATGGCATTTTTCACAGAACTAAAACAAGAAATTTTACAGTTTGTATGGAAACACAAAAGACCCCTAATAGCCACAACAATCTTGAGAAAGAAAAATGGAGCTGGAGGAATCAGGCTCCCTGACTTCAGACTATATTACAAAGCTACAATAACCAAGATAGTATGGTACTGGCACAAAAACAGACATACATATCAATGGGACAGGATAGAAAGCCCAGAGATAAACCAACACACATAGGGTAACCTTATCTTTGACAAAGGAGGCAAGAATATAAAATGGAGAAAAGACAGCCTGTTCAATCAGTGGTGTTGGGAAAACTGGACGGCTACATGTAAAAGAATGAAATTAGAACACTTCCTAACATCATACACAAAAGTAAACTCAAAATGGATTAAAGACCTAAATGTAAGGCCAGACTCTTAGAGGAAAACATAGGCAGAAAACTATGACATAAATCACAGCAAGATCCTTCTTGACCCACCTCCTACAGTAATGGAAATAAAAACAAAAATAAACAAATGGGACCTAACGAAACTTAAAAGCCTTTGCACAGCAAAGGAAACCATAAACAAGATGAAAAGACAACCCGCAGAATGGGAGAAGATATTTGCAAATGAAGCAACTGACATAGGATTAATCTCCTAAATATACAAGCAACTCATGCAGCTCAATGTCAAAAAAACAAACAACCAATCCAAAAATGGGCAGTATACTGAAACAGACATTTCTCCAAAGAAGACATACAGATTGCCACAAACACATGAAAGGACGCTCAACATCACTAATCATTAGAGAAATGTAAATCAAAACTACAATGAGGTATCACCTCACACCAGTCAGAATGGCCATCATCAAAAAGTCTACAAATAATAAATGTTGGAGAG
>NC_041224.1:156163437-156213532 GCF_002837175.3 Physeter macrocephalus
GTTCTGAGGAACCTAGGGGCAGGACAGGAATAAAGATGCAGACGTAGAGAATGGACTTGAAGACACGGGGAGGGGGAAGGGTAAGCTGTGACAAAGTGAGAGAGTGGCATGGACATACATACACTACCAAAAGTAAAATAGATAGCTAGCGGGAAGCAGCTGCATAGCAGAGGGAGATCAGCTTGGTGCTTTGTGACCACCTAGAGGGGTGGGATAGGGAGGGAGGGAGGGAGATGAAAGAGGGAGGGGATATGGGGATATATGTATATGTATAGCTGATTCACTTTGAGATACAGGAGAAACTAACACACCGTTGTAAAGCAATTATACTCCAATAAAGATGTTAAAAAAACCAAACCAAAACAAAAAAGCTCTGTCCTAGAAAAACTTTGTTTTGCTACATATTTTTTATTATGGTAAAACATATATAAAATGTACCATTCTAATAATTTCTAAGCATACTGTTCAGTAGCATTTAGTATATTCACACTGTTGCACAACCATTACCACCATCCATGTCCAGAACTTTTTCATCATCCCAAATGGAAACTGTCTACCCATTAAACAATAACTCCACATTCTCTTCCTCCCGAAGCCCCTGGCAACCACCATTCTACTTTCTGTTTCTATAAATTGGATTGTTTTAGGTACCTCTTATAAGTGGAATCATACAGTATTCATCCTTTTGTTTGGCTTATTTCACTTAACATGTTGCCTTCATCCATGTTGTAATGTTCATGATTTCATTCTTGTAATGAAGGCTTTCAGACTGAATAATAACCTACTCAATGTATATACCACATTTTATTTATCCATTCATCCAGTGATGAACATTTGGGTTGTTTCTACTTTCTGGCTACTGCCAATAATGCTGCTATGAACACGGGTGTACAAATATCTATTTGAATCTTTGCTTTCAATTCTTTTGGGTATATATCCAGAAGTAGAATTGCTGGATCACATGGTAGTTTTATGCTTAAATTTTTGAGGAACTACCATATCTTTTTCCACAGTGGCTGCACTATTTTACATTCCCACCAGCAATGCACAAGGTTTCCAATTTCTCCACATCCTTCAAACAACAACTTTTTTTTTTTTTGATATAGCTATCCTAAGAACTGTGAAATGGCCAAAGAAACTTTTGCATATGTTCTCCCAAAGAATGGTGCAGTACATTTCACAATAGCATAAAACAGCATAAGAATATGATTGAAATGCTCATCAAGAACGGTAATTGTATTATATCTGTCAACTGATAAAATGGAATACCATACATATGGCAGTAAGAAAATGAATGGATTCTGGTAGGATAAGACCTGAATGAATCTCAAGAACATAAATGGGTGAAACTTGTAACTTATAAAATATAATATTCCATTTACACTACGTTCAAAAACATGCAAAACTAGACAATATACTGCTTAGAGATACCTATGTCTGTCAAAACTATTTGAAAAAAACAAAGAATGACAAATGATTAACCAAAAATATATATCAGGATAATGGTTACCTCTGAGGAGAGTTGGAAGAAAAATTTAAAGGTGATGTTCCTTTTCTTAAAGTGGATGGTGGGTATATGGATAGTTGCTGTATTGGTTTTCTTTATATCTTATACATCTTCTATAAATGTTCTTTTGTGGCCATTTAATATTTATTTTTAAAAACATTTTTAACTTTAGAAAACATTTAAACTTAATTAAAAGGCACAGTAGGCAATAAGAATCTGCCCTATGACTCCTGAGACAAGGGCCAACCTGAAATGGAACTACTGAATCCAATCACAGGATTAGAATAATATTGAGAATAACTGTTTCACCTTTAAGATTCTATTCACTTATTCATACAACAAATATCTAGAGACTGTTCTATGTGTGGAGCATTATTTTTTAGATGCTGTGGGGTACAACGGTGAGCAAGACAGGTAAAAATTCCTGCCCTTGTGAATGCATCGCTAGCATTGCTGGCCTGGTATTTGAAATCTTATGTAACTAATTAACAGGTTAACTGTTGGGTACCCTTCTAAGGACACATATCCTATCCCAGGGTGAAGAAGGTCAGAAATGGCTCTTGTGATGGCCAAAACAGTCAGGGCTCGTGGGAATTCCCTGCCGGTCCAGTGGTTAGGACTCCGTGCCTCCATTGCAGAGGGCACGGATTCAATCCCTGGTCAGGGAAGTAAGATCCCGCCAAAAAAAAAAAAAAAGTCAGGGCTCTTAACAGAATATCTTATTATCCCAATTCTCCTTCACCTACAGCCGTGTGTTTACTTTTTGAAGGAATGGGATTTGCGCACCCAAAGCTCTGATTTGCCATTCTAATGAAGAAAACCACCTCAAGGAAAAGAAGTCTGGTTTTCATCTGAGTTCCTTATGCTTCTTATAACTACTTAAGTCTCTCAAATTTTAGAGAAAATAACCCTTTTTTCTCTTCCAGTTACAATCTTTAAGAACATATATGACAGCTGGTTCACTTCGGCATAAGGGAGACGTTGCTGGGCATTCCCTGTTCTGGTGTATCGACCTGAAAAGCAGGTTAACAGTTACTCACTAGGATCCAGGGGTGGATCTGTACACTAGGCACCTGCATGTTATAAAGCCATAGAGGGAAGGGGAGTGGAGATAAAATGAAGAAAATAGAGGTGCTACACTTTCAAGATGGATCTACCTAATGACCCTATGAAAAGGTCCTTTTCCCTGGCCTTTGTTAACATTAGTACAAAAAGACAGGAAGGCATGTTATTCCCTTTTACTCTTCACCTTTCTAGCCTTATTAATATCTTTAAATGCAGTCAATTTCAACTTAAAACTTTCCACTAGTGCGGGAGGGGAAAAGGGAAAAGATTTGTGGCTGCATGTTTAAGAAAGAAGCTGAATTCATCACAGTGACAGGAGAGAGTGTTGGCAGAGATCTGAGCTATTTATTCTTTTAGGAAAATCCTATAAAGAATGACACAAGGAAGCCTCTATCTGCAGTCTTGTTCATCACACTGGTGAAGAGTCCGATAACAGATGTATGAAGGAGCATGATTTAATGCCAGGAGCTGGCCCCTGATGTGTATTAATACAGCGGCAAAGCGGAACACACCTCTCTTCATCACTCATTTCTATAAAAGAGGTGGAATCCGAGATGGCCCGATGTTAGGCAGAGCAAGCCCATTTGTTCTACTGACTGATGGCGCGGGCTCGGGCTATGTCCTTCACCTCCATGGGGCACTCAGGTTGTGGATAGAAAACAAAAAAATGTTCAGTGAAGGAGGCCTGAGTCAACAAGTGAGAGGAGTTGGGCTCAGTAGGGGAAATGCTGAATGCTCAAGTCTTGTTTAATACCTCCCAGTACATTTCCTGATTTGAATATGGAATAAGGATTATAAACTCTTCTCAACAGCTCTTCTCTTATAAACAACTAAAAGCTAAAAATAGAGCTAGATATTAAGGGGGAAAAAAAGAACAAAAAGATAAAGAGGGGAGACTGTGTTTTATTGCTTCCAATTCCATAGACTGGATGAGGATCTGGGTTTTGACATGGAGTCATGGTTTGGAACCAATTCTGTTGTATACAAGACCAAACACCTGCCGTGTTTAAGAGGGCAGCTCAAGAGTCATAGGGAAATTGGTCTGATCTTGGCTCTACAATTTATCAACCATAATTTAACCTCTCTAAGCCTTAATTTTCCCATGTGTAAACTGGGAATAAAAACAGCGTCTGCCTTATAAAGTTGTTGCAAAGGTTAAGTGAAATAATTCATGTAAAATGTTCAGCTCAGAGCACGGCCATGTGAAAATCACTAAGAAAAACTTACTACAATCATCAGACCCATGATTAAGAATGTTCAGTATGAACCACTGTCAAGCAGCCATTCCAAACAGAAGCTCAAACAGGTCAATTTCAGAGTATGCTGAAACTTACTAAGTAAAGTTAGAGAAATAAGAGTTCCTATCTGTCTGAGGTCTACTCTTTACTCAGGTATCAATTACTCTGATCTATATAATATATAGTATTTTCTGAAGAAAATAAAATAATTTATGATATGCTCAATTCCCTCAGAGTGAATTCACCATCATCAAGAAAATAACCATAGGTATTTCTGATAGGTCCTACAAGCAGATACGCCCTTTTTAACCAGAGCAATTCACCCCAAAATGTATTGAAATACACAAAGTATTATTTCCTATGATTACTAATTACATTTAATTATCTTCTCTTAACGTCAAAGAAAAATATCTATAGACATCCAGTATTCTTGCTGATATAAATACATAATTATCCCCCTTTTTTCATTTAAGGATAACATACCTGTATGTATGTAAATGTGCAGCTCAGTGAATCTTTACATGTGTATATTCTCATGTAATCCCCACCAAGTTCTTGATATAAAGCATTTCCAGCATCCCAGAAGACTTTTTTATGTCCTCCTCTGGTCACTACCTCTCACTGAAGATAACCATTATTTTGGTTACTATGAACCAGTTTTGCCTAGAAAACCTTAAGTTTTAACTTGAAAACTTAATTAGAAATTTCTTGAATGGTAAAATATTAGCAGTCTACTAGACATTAAAACAGTGATAATGTATTGTGCTGTATACCAAACATGAAAGTAAATAAATCCATACGGCTCCTTCACTATTGACTAAACTGCCACCCTACCAGGATTTTCATTACCACACACCTAATTTCCTGTCTGTGCTAGAGCAAAAGTACAGATGACTAAAGACTGTTGATAGTGGAATACAGGGATTCAAACTCAAGAAAGCTGTAAGACACAGTGAAAAAGCACAGACTTCAGGGTCAGAGATGAAAAGGTATATAAAACATATAATTTAGTGCCTGACACACAGTAGGTGGTCAATAAAGGATAACTACATATATAATTACTGGCACTTGGGCTGGACAGAGATGCTGTAGCCACAGGTTTCCGTTTCCTCTTGATGTCACGTGAACATGGCGGTCCTAGGTGTATGTTTGCCTGTCTGCAGATATGAGAAAGAAAAAATATTGTTTTAACTTTGTAATTCTTATTGCTAAGAGAGTATGTTCAGCCCAGATGAAACCCCTGACCCATTATAGACATATACTAATAAAATGGGCACCATGCTTTGCCATCAAGTGTCAGTACAAGATTATTCAGAATTAATCATAACTTATGCTTTATACACTATATACAACCACTGTAAACTTCTTATCTGAATTCAGAACAGCAGACATTCATGATTAATTTCAATAAATATGTGTTTCATTACATGCTTTTTTGTACAATTATTTTTCATAAAAACTATAACCGAAATTGTTCTAAACTCACTAATGAAATACCTATTCCCAACTGGTAATATATTGAAAAGTTTAATGCTACATGAACACAGATATTTGCATAGAATTTTAATGGGAAGTTTAACCCTTCTATCACTATAAATCTGGATTTTTAATAGTGTCTATATCACAAAATAAGTAAGTTTAGTTTCTGTGATTTTTAAAAACATTATGTGGCAAAAATATGTTCCCTCAACTGAATATTCAGCTTATTTATTTATTTATTTTTTTAAAAAGGGACTTCCCTGGAGGTCCAGTGGTTAAGACTCTGCACTTCCACTGCAGGGGGTGTGTGTTTGACCCCTGGTCAGGGAACTAAGATCTCACATGCCACGCGTTGCGGCCAAAAAAAAAAAAAAAAAAGAGAGCTTCAAAGCTAGAAAAGCAAAAGATTCTCTGAAAGGCAATGGACTTAACAATGAAATAGCTGGTAAGCTATTTTTTTTTTAATTTTTATTTTTATATTGGAGTATAGTTGATTTACAATATTGTGTTAGTTTCAGGTGTACAGCAAAGTGATACAGTTAAACATATACATATATCCATTCTTTTTCAGATTCTTTTCCTATACAGGTTGTTACAGAATACTGAGTAGAGTTCCCTGTGCTATACAGTAAGTCCCTGTTGATTATCTATTTTATATATAGTAGTGTATACATGTTAATCCCAAACTCCTGATTTATCCCCCTCACAAGCTTTCCCATTCGGTAACCATAAATTTGCTTTCTACGTGTTTCTGTTTTGTGAATAAGTTCATTTGTATAGTTTTTTAGATTCCACATAAAAGTGATATCATATGGTATTTGTCTTTGTCTGACTTACTTCACTTAGTATGATAATCTCTAGGTCCATCCATGTTGCTGTAAACGGTATTATTTCATTACTTTTTATGGCTGAGTAATATTCCACTGTATATACGTACCACATCTTCTTTACCCATTCTTCTGTCAATGGACATTTAGGTTGCTTCTATGTCTTGGCTATTATAAATAGTGCTGCAACGAACATTGGGGTGCATGTATCTTTTTTTTAACATCTTTATTGGAGTATAATTGTTCCACAATGGTGGGTTAGTTTCTGCTTTATAACAAAGTGAATGAGCTATACATATACATACATCCCCATATCTCCTCCCTCTGTGTCTCCCTCCCACCCTCCCTATTTCACCCTCTAGGTGGTCACAAAGCACCGAGCTGATCTCCCTGTGCTATGTGGCTGCTTCCCACCAGCTATCCACTTTACACTTGGTAGTGTATATATGTCCATGCCACTCTCTCACTTTGTCCCAGCTTACCCTTCCCCCTCCCCGTGTCCTCAAGTCCATTCTCTATGTCTGCATCTTTGTTCCTGTCCTGCCCCTAGGTTCTTCAGAACCTGTTTTTTTAGATTCCATTATATGTGTTAGCATATGGTATTTGTTCTTCTCTTTCTGACTTACTTCACTCTGTATGACAGACTCATTTTCTCTGGATATATGCCCAGGAGTGGACTGCTGGATCAAATGGTAATTCTATTTTTAGTTTTCTAAGGAACCTCCACACTGTTTTCTACAGTGGATGCACCAACTTACATTCCCACCAACAATGTAGGAGGGTTCCCTTTTCTCCACACCCTCTCCAGCATTTCTTATTTGTAGACTTTTTAATGATGGCCATTCTGACTGGCGTGAGGTGGTACCTCACTGTAGTTTTGATTTGCATTTCTCTAATGATTAGTGATGTTGAGCATCTTTTCATGTGCTTTGTGGCCATCTGTATGTCTTCTTTGGATAAATGTCTTTTTAGATCTTCTGCCCACTTTTTGACTGGGTTAGTTTTTTTGACATTGAGCTGATGAGCTGTTTGCAAATTTTGGAGATTGATCCCTTGTCAGTCGATTCGTTTGCAAATATTTTCTCCCATTCTGTGGGTTGTCTTTTTGTTTTGTTTACGGTTTTCTTTGTTGTGCAAAAGCTTTTAAGTTTAATCAGGTCCCATTTGTTTATTTTTGTTTTTATTTTCATTACTCTAGGAGGTGGATCCAAAAAGATATTGCTGCGATTTATGTCAAAGGGTGTTCTACCTATGTTTTCCTCTAAGAATTTTATAGTATCTGGTCTCACATTTAGGTCTTTAATCCACTTTGAGTTTATTTTTGTGTATGGTGTTAGAGAATGTTCTAATTTCATTCTTTTACAAGTAGCTGTCCAGTGTTCCCAGCACCACTTATGGAAGAGACTGTCTTTTCTCCATTGTATATTCTTGCCTCCTTCTGTCGTAGATTAATTGACCATAGATGCATGGATTTATCTCTGGACTTTCTATCCTGTTCCATTGATCTGTATTTTCTGTTTTTGTGCCAGTACCAATACTGTTTTGATGACTGTAGCTTTGTAGCATAGTCTGAAGTCAGGGAGCCTGATTCCTCCAGCTCTGTTTTTCTTTCTCAAGATTGCTTTGGCTATTCGGGGTCTTTTGTGTCTCCATACAAATTTTAAGATTTTTTTTGTTCTAGTTCTGTGAAAAATGCCATTGGTAATTTGATGAGGATTGCACTGAATCTGCAGATTGCCTTGGGTAGTACAGTCATTTTGACAATATTGATTCTTCCAATCCAAGAATATATTTTTCCATCTGTTTGTCTCATCTTCGATTTCTTTCATCAGAGTCTTAGTTTTCAGAGTACAGGTCTTCTGCCTCCTTAGGTAGGTTTACTCCTGGTATTTTATTCTTTTTGATGCAATGGTAAAAGGGATTGTTTCCTTAATTTCTCTTTCTGATCTTTTGTTGTTAGTGTACAGAAATGAAAGAGATTTCTGTGTATTAATTTTGTATCCTGCAACTTTACAGAATTCACTGATGAGCTCTAGTAGTTTTCTGGTAGCATCTTTAGAATTTTCTACATATAGTATCATGTCATCTGCAAACAGTGACGGTTTTACATCTTCTTTTCCGATTTGGATTTCTTTCATTTCTTTTTCTTCTCTGATTCCCATAGCTAGGACGCTGGTATGCTATTTTAGTCCCCTACTTCCTTCCTCCTTCCTCTCTACCTAGATAGATCCTACCCGTGACTAAGGACCAAGCTGAGCCTCACATTTATACAAAGCTTTCCTTGAACATCTTAGGCCTTATCGACCATGAATCATTATTTAACCGGTGTATACATATCTGTTTTCCCTAATGAGGCTAATCTCCTTGAGAACAGGGACCATATTTACATTTCTTTCATAATTTTCCAGTGATCTACCAACTTCCGCACAAGGTATATAGCTGATCCCCACTAAATATCTGTTGAACAAAACTGATATGAATGACTAAAAGTTCTAAAAACAAAATACTCAATTGTACACTTATAGGTGGTTAAAATGGTAAAAATTTTTTTTTTTTTTGGCCATGTTGCACAGCTTACAGGACCTTAGTTGCCCACCAGGATTGAACCCGGGCCCACAGCAGTGAAAGTGCCAAGTCCTAACCACTGGACTGCCAGGGAATTCCCTAAAATGGTAAATTTTATGTTATAATATTTTACCACAATTTTAAAAACATAGCCAGAGTACAAAACATATAAAAAGGACTCTAATAAAATTATATCAGATGAACTCCTAATTCGTAGTCCTAGTTAGGGAATCAAGTCTCATGGCTTAATAGTCTTAAAACTGAAACTTCAGTCAAATCTAAGAGAACCTAGTTAGCAAGGCAACAAGACTACTGTTGAATGGGCAAATTTTCCTATTCAGAGGTCCCCAATCTGGCAACTTCCACAGTTTAAAAGCATATGGAGGGCTTCCCTGGTGGCGCAGTGGTTAGGAATCTGCCTGCCAATGCAGGGGACACGGCTTTGAGCCCTGGTCCGGGAAGATACCACGTGCTGCGGAGCAACTAAGCCGACGTGCCCCACAGCTACTGAAGCCTGCGTGCCTAGAGCCCATGCTCCACAACAAGACAGGCCACCAGCAATGAGAAGCCCGTGCATCACAACAAAGAGTAGCTCCCATTCGCCACAACCAGAGAAAAGCCTGAGCACAGCAACGAAGACCCAACGCAGCCAAAAATAAATAAATAAATAAAATAAATTTTAAAAAAGCATATGGGCCTGTGCAAGCACGTGGGTTCTCTCTCTCTCTCTCTCTCACACGCACACACACACACACACACACACACACACACACACACACACACTCTTTAAAGAGCAAAAGCTTAGGAGTCAATTCAATTTATAAATAAGAAAATATAAGAATTTGACTGAAATCATAAGAAAACTTTTAGAATGCAAAGAACACTACAACAGGCAGATATTTACAATATAAAGCCTGTGGTTTGGAAAATTCCACCAAATCACCTTATATTGATCATTTACATCTATACGGCAAAAGAGTTAACTATAAGTTAGGTATTCCATGAATAGTTAATTCTGAAACCCCAAAGTGAAATGTAAGTATAAACATGTAAAATAGGGAAACGATCCATTTTTCATACCTTACAGAGTCCTGGGAATAAGTCTAAATCAGCATGCTGATTTAATAATAAGAAACATGGAGGACAGAACGTCAAAGGTAGACAGGTCTAAATGCAAAGGTGATAATTCCCTTTGAAGCCAAAGACACAGGCAGAAAAGAAAGTGACACTACAAATTTTGTTTCTCCTCAAAACAGAAAAACGTACAGAATAGAACTTCCATCTTTTCCACAAACAAGGTACTTGAGTATAAACTATCCAAGCTCTTTGCTCTAATTCAATCATGCTTCTCCTAAAGACCTTCAGAAAGAGAAACAAGTCAAACAAAGGGTAACAGTTTACAGCCATGCTCCTTTCTTCTTTACCTTAAGCTCACTAAAGGACTCTCCAAAACTTTTCAGATTAAATGTTAACACCATTTCTTCAAACTAAACTATGTTATTAGACAAGACAGTGGTTACCCTTGAGCTGTGGGTAGTGGGGGAAGAGGGACAGTGACTAGAAAAGGCACAGGGAACTTTTGGGATTCTTTCTGCTAAAGTTCTGTTTCTGGATCTAGATGCTGGGTTACTTGGATATGGCTTCATGAAAATTCATCAGGTGTATATTTCTTTGTACTCGTCTCTGTATGTGTATTATCCTTCAATAAAAAGTTTAATTAAAAAATACTGCTCTTTGGGCTTCCCTGGTGGTGCAGTGGTTAAGAATCTGCCTGCCAATGCAGGGGACATGGGTTTGAGCCCTGGTCTGGGAAGATCCCACATGCTGCGGAGCAGCTAAGCCCGTGCGCCACAACTACTGAGCCTGTGTTCTAGAGCCCGCGAGCCACAACTACTGAGCCCGCATGCCACAACTACTGAAGCCCGCGTGCCTAGAGCCTGTGCTCCACAACAAGAGAAGCCACTGCAATGAGAAGCCCGCGCACCGCAACGAAGAGTAGCCCCGGCTCGCCGCAACCAGAGAAAAGCCCGCGCAGCAACGAAGACCTAACGCAGCCAAAAATAAATAAATAAAATAAAATAAATTTATATAAAAAAATATTGCCCTTCAAGGTCAATCAATGTTTATAAAATGCTAAGTTTTGACAGATGCAAAATAACAAGCATAAGAAAAGCACTCGAAAGGGTTTTAAGACAGTAATTCTCAAAGTATCAACTTGAGCTAAATGAAATAAATACTGCCTTTTATTTACACACCAACCATCATTTCACAGCTCTGCATGTTTGATGTATGTCAGTAAGATGGTTGAAGGCACATATTATCACTCCTTTATGGACCTAGTAAGTAACATTTATCTCACATTTTCCAGGAATGACACATTTTGGAGTAAAAAGATGAAGCCATTTATGCACCAAAATGTTTACATTTTTAACCGCTTTAAATGGAAATACGGTAGTTTTTTAAATGCTTATCTATTTTAGTAAATTGAAAATAAGTATTACTTACCTACTACTCTGCACATAGTTATTCACTGCACTATATTCTGCAATGTCCTTAGAAGGCTGCTGTGGACTCAAAGGCTTAGGTGGCCCTTGCACTACCAGCCCCTCTAGGCCTTGCTTCTTGTATCCCCACTCGTCCCTGCTCGGTGATGTTAAGGGCTTCAGGGTTAATTGTCCCTACATTAAACAACCCCCCACCCCGACTGCTAAGCCTTCAGCCTGTAACTTCTCTGCAGTAAATGATCTACTTCTACCACCCCATTCCCACTCCTAATTGTTACACCTTCAAATTTTGTAAATTCCTCTGGTTATAACTTAGGAAAGAACTGAAGGCTTTCTGAAACCAGGTAACACAGTTTATTAAGTCAATAACCTTATTTTGTTGTAAAAGTATATATTTCTGTGTGGACTATTTCCTTTCTACTCAGGAGGGGTTTTTTTTGCTTCTTTCATTGTTCACTGAGTTTTTACTGAGCACTGGGGGGGTACGGTGGTGAACAAAACAGTCAGTCTCTTCCCTAATGGGCTTGTAGCCTAGTCCCGTTTCCAGCTGCACAGCCTTCCTAGTTACAGAATCTGCATAAGAGAGAAACTGAGGCAGAGATAAAGAGAAGTCATGCTCATTCCTAAAATTCAGCTTAGTGCTCCTTCCCTCTTAAAACATTTCTCTTAAGATCATTTCCAGGTTGGAGAGCTATTTCAAAAGAAGCAGAATAACTTCCCAACTTAGGGCTGAGTACAGAAGGGATATCTTCTCTGTGTCCCTTCCTAGTAAAGATATGGGGAGGGAGGATGAGACACAGCCAAACTGTTACAGTAGGACAGGTCCAAGTGAACCCTAGTAATGGCAGAGTTTACAGCTTGGGGAAATCTAATTTTCCCTACTTGGGAAAAACCTTAGAGCAGGGGTCCGCAACCCCCGGGCCGCGGACAGCTACCAGTCCTAGGCCTGTTAGGAACCGGGCCGCACAGCAGGAGGTGAGTGGCGGGCAAGCGAGTGAAGCTTCATCTGCCGCTGCCCATCGCTCGCATTACTGCCGGAACCATCTCCCATCCCCCCACCCCCGTCCTTGGAAACACTGTCTTCCATGAAACCGGTGCCAAAAAGGTTGGGGACCGCTGCCTTAGAGGACAAAGAAGGACGAGAACTCAGAACGAGCCAGGGGAAAGCCAAGAGGAAGCTGGGTGCTTGGAGCAGGAGGATTAAAGGAGACAGGAGATGAACCTGCCGTGCTGTGCAGCACATTCAGAACGTTAGGAGAGGCCTGCACAGGAGTGGAGAGCGCTCTGTGTGGGCTGGAAGGGCCCCTTGTGTTCTTTGGGGACCTGTGCGTGGCGGCAGGCAACTGCTACAGCTCAGCTTCCTATTCAAGAGGCAGTTCCAATTTTCTGTTTATCCCCCAAAATTCCATATCGATAAATTGTAGACATAAAGCATTAAGGAAGGGAAGGAAAAATAGATTGAACTATCCCCACCCCCATTTTCACTTAGAAGTATTTAACCACTTGGCTCCCTTTCTGTTTAATGTGTTATTTCTTTAATTTGTGTTATTTTTGCATCATGTTACTTTTTTGTAGACCTTTTATATTTCGGTTATTATAAACTAATACATTATTTTCGTTATTAAACTACTTTTTTGTATTCTGAAGAAGAGAAAGAAAATTGTGTTCTTTTACTCTGTGTCACTGTCTCACAAGACAGAAACTGAAAAGGGAAAACACACAGGCGAGGCATCACAAAGGACAGGAGAAGAGTGTGAGCTTCCCCTTCTCACCAACACACAAACCCCCATCCTTATAGGTTGAACGGTAGAAGATTTAACTAGATTTTTAAAAACTCTTTTTAAGAGCAGTACACAGTTGCTTTTGTGTTGAACAATGTACTGTGTGAGGAGGGACAGGACCTTTCAATTATGCAGGGGCAAAAAAGGCTAAGTATTAGTTAAGCTAAAATCTCTACCAAGTTAAAACTTCCTTCTCAATTGAAGTGGCATATGGTTATCAGAATCATGTACGGAACTTGCACAAAATACACATCTCCCACCATGCTGGGATGGGAGAAGAATCTGTAATGTTTATTTTGAAATTCTTCCTCAGGTAATTCTCATAAGCTTCTACCTACTATGAAAATTACTGAGCTAAAAAAAATAGACCAAATTCCCAAAGCCAAGCTAGTCCATAAAACAAATCTAAATATTTAACTTAAAGAATAACAGAATGACTAAATGAATATAAATGTAGATAAAAGTATTGTTCCGGGCCTCCCTGGTGGCGTAGTGGTTGGGGGTCCGCCTGCCGATGCAGGGGACGTGGGTTCGTGCCCCGGTCCGGGAGGATCCCGCATGCCGCGGAGTGGTTGGGCCCGTGAGCCATGGCCGCTGGGCCTGCGCGTCCGGAGCCTGTGCTCCGCAACGGGAGAGACGGCGGCAGTGAGAGGCCCGCATACCCCAAAAAAAAAAAAAAAAAAAAAAAAAAAAAAGTATTGTTCCCCAGTATGCAAGCAATGAACCCAGAGAAAAGACAGAGAGCGAAGCTCACTCTTTTTCTGTTTCATCTGATCTGGGCCTCAGTATTCTTTGGGCACTACTTCTTTCACAGCATGAATGCCAGGTCAGTACTTCCCCTAAAAGCATCACATTCAGCAGCATTTCTGCGCGTCCGGACCCTGTGCCCCGAAACGGGAGAGAGGGGGGCAGTGAGGGGCCCCCATACCCCAAAAAAAAAAAAAAAAAAAAAAAAAAAAAAGTATTGTTCCCCAGTATGCAAGCAATGAACCCAGAGAAAAGACAGACAGCAAAGCTCACTCTTTTTCTGTTTCATCTGATCTGGGCCTCAGTATTCTTTGGGCACTACTTCTTTCACAGCATGAATGCCAGGTCAGTACTTCCCCTAAAAGCATCACATTCAGCAGCATTTCCCGAAAAGAACTCAGGGAGGTGGAGGTGGAATGAACATTAAAAATAATAAACACACTCTTTAAAAATTCTTACTTCAGGAAAAATCACTAAATTCACTTCATAAATGTGAAGGTGAATGCTGAAGATTAACAATTAATTGAAAGAGTATTCTGTATATCCACAAACAAAACAAATCTATTTCATTTTTTACTGCAGGTAACTGAAAAGATCAGGTGAGTTGTTAAAACTGGAGTGTTACTTAGGAAACTTGGCAGATCACTATGTCCCTGGGGCAGGAATGTACTTTTAGGGAAAAACAAAAACAAAACCAAAAAACTTACTTTGAGAAATACATGCATGTTTAATAGAACCAATGTTGGCAAAAAAAATAACTGAAGTGACTGCTTTAGATTTAGAACAAAGATGTTTAGAGTCACTCCTAAGGAAAGAAAATAATCTTTATCCGCCGATGGCAAGCTAATCTAAGGAACGGTTCACCTTCAAAAATCACTCATTTTAAAAACTCATTGAAAAGTTCAGTTTTTGGTATGAAATAAAAATAAAATTTATTGGGAAAAGGTATTTATTTGCTGTACTTTTCCTTAAGCACACACAAATAAGTAACATCAGGAAAAAATTATTGATATTTCTAAGGACCATAGGGTCATATACATCATATATTCCAATTATTCTCCTAAATTACTAATCTATTCACCTCAATTATTTTTAACAAAAATTTATGGAGGCCTACACTATGCTGAATGTGGAGAGGTTATATACAAGATGACTGAGCCAAGGGCCCGTCCACCAGGAGCTCAACATAGTGAGGGAGGCCGATGCATAAAGAACTAACAGATACAAGACACTGAGCTGTAATCAAGGAACAAGGAAAGTGTGAGAGTAAACTGTGGAAAAAGAGGATTAAATCTAAGGATGTAGAAACCCCTTCCTCACATGTGATTTTTACCTTCAGGGTTAACGGACATTTATTAAACACCCAGTAGGGGAAATGTATTTTCACAGACTTGCACATATGAGAGGATCCAGGCCTATGACACTAGAAGCAGCCAGAGAGAGAAAACGACCTCACAATTAGAGGACACAAGGAGCTTTATCTAATAGGAAGAGATCCTAGCGGATAATCCCACTAGTGTTTTCACTCAAACCTAACTAACCCTCAGCAGTCTATGACAAACTGCTCACTAGCACCTGAAAATTCTCCGTAACCTACTTCCCTTGGCTGGGCCAAGGTTAGCATATCATGAAGCTGTTTCATGCCACCCACAGGAGCAGAATAGTTTCACATCAGTTGGAAGGATGGGTATATTATAATAGCAAAACAGAGAGAGAGAAAATGCTTTCATCATTCCACTCCGGCAGTAAGATGCCAGCTGGCTGAGAGCTGCTATAAACAAGACTGTCCAACAGAGGACAAAAGATTCCAGAACTGTGTACTATATAATGGGAATTCCAGTAGGACTGGGCAGCCTTATGGACAACATTAGAGCAGAAACATTTCCTAACACATGACCAAAACCAAGGCACTAAAGAGGTGAGCAAGAGCTGCTGTGCATCACAGCATCCCAACAGATAGAGGACTAATAAAAGGTTCTTTCCCCCAAGCCCTGAGGTAAAACCTGAGGCTGTTTACTATGGCTCCAAAGGTCAAAACAAACAGAATGAATTGAGTCTTCTTTTTGCTCTTTGAAACTCCTTGTCAAGTGGCACAGCCAGCTGGGCACACAACTCTGATATGCAGATCATAACGTTTGTGAACAGATAAAATGAATTACAATGAGTGCAGCCTATCACATTTCAACTCTCTAATGGGCAGGAAGGTCTCTCTCTTTTTCACCCAAGCACTGTCCAAATGCCTCCTCTTATAGTCCACTTGAGGTCATTTTAATCACCTCAGGAAGCTGTACTACTTCTCATTAGCAAACGACTCTGGAAGCCAACTCAAGGTTTGTAAAACTGCAATTATCCTAATTATCCTATATAACAAAAATAATAGTTTTAGCTACCAGTATGATAAATATTCAAATATATTATTTCATTTTGAGCCCCACTAGCCCCCAAAATGTTGATATTTTCATTTTCAAGGTGAGGAAATTGAGGCATGGGGAGGTTAAGTCTTTCGCCCAGGTAAAGCCAAGATTCTTACCTGAGTCGGCCTCACACTAATATGACATTCAGAAGTAATAAATGGAAATGGTGATACATTACCAAGTCACCACCCAAAATAGAGGAAAGGTCAGGAAAGTTGGAGAAAACGCAAAACTGCCACAAGACACTGAAAAACTACAACTGGTGACTTGTGCATCACACAAAGAGATGTAGCAATTGATAAGTTCCAGTTATGGTTTTCTAAGACAATAATGGTTAAAAAAAAAAAAAAAGCTATCCTTCACAATCAATAAATCTCTCATTTTGGGAAAAGCTGCCTACAGCACTAGTTCCTTATTACCATTCCATGACTGTGTCCTTGACAGCAATACCACCGCCTCTACCAGAACACCAATCACACCATCTGCTGTTGGAGCAGCAGCAATCCTTAACACTGGAACCAAGTCTTACTACTTTAATAGCAACAGCCCAATACCAGCAACCAAAACAACCAAACCAAAACAGCTGGTTTACGAATTTCATCTAGGTACCCTGCCCACTATCCACACACCCACCCACCAACTCTGCCCATTTGTTAATCACTATGTGCTGGGCACTGTTAGACCCTAGCACTCTCTTCCTCACCTGCAGCAATTCTCCAGAGCTAAGTGAAGTCCAGGGTTCTACCTCCCATATAGAACTGTGCTCAGAACAGCAAAGCACAGAGCTCATACCAATTATGAAATGGGATTTCCTGCTAAGCAAATTACAAAGCACCAGTCATAAAACCATACGCATTTAGGGTGATACTTCCCAACCCTGGCTGCATATGAGAGATACCTGGGAGCTTCAAAATACTGCTAATGCCTGGGTCTCATCCCAGGCCGATTAAATCAGAATCTGGGGACGTGGTGGCCCAGCATGGATATATTTTTTAAAGCTTCTCAGGTGATTCAAAAGTACAGCCAGGGATGAAAACCACCAAACTTACTTATTTCTAGAGTGGCACTTCTGAAAACCTTGTAGCCCACAAATCGATTAGGTGGTACAAAGACCACAAAGACTCGCTCTCATTGCACTTGCCATGTGGGCTGTATTAAAATGACACAGCAATCAAACGTTCTCTTAAAATCACGGTCCTGTTATTTCTTTGTTTATAGCAATGAAACTCTAAACAAGAGAGTACCTTGAGGTCCCTCATCGCCCCCCAGCGGTCCCCAGGCCTCACTCAGAGAACCAGAGCTGTGTTAAGGCTCCAGCAGTGAGGAAGGAGGTTGTTGAGGAGCACCCCCTCTCATGCAGCTGAGGGTTTGGGGGAGTGGAACTGGTCATGTCCAGGCAGGAAGCAGCCTCAGCTCAGTAACCCGAAAGGAGGAAATCTCCACAGTTCAGGCATGATTATCAAACTCTTTGTGCTCTTACAGGAGAGTAATTATAGGCATGTGAAAAAAGGGAAGCACTCCCCAAGGAACTCTTCCTCACATGCTTCCCAAGAGGCAGTAGGGCCATTAAAAATTCCATGATGAAGAGGAAAAACAGCCTGGGAACAGCCAGGAGGCAATACAGCAAATTAATACACCAGCCCTCCTCGGGGAAAGCTGTGATAAAACAGGAAACACTTCTCTCTTCGCAAAATAAAATTATACCACTAATGATAACATAGTCACCACACACACACACACACACACACACACACACACACACACACACACACAAATCGTTCTAATAATGGGTATGAAATTCCCAATGCTGCCCAGATGCTTTGAAAGAAATCTTTTCCTACTACAAATAAAATGGAACAAGAAAAAGATAAAATTTCCATTCGAAACAGTTTTTCATACGGTCATTCACCTGCCTCTTCCCTACCACCAGCACTCTTTAACATTCCTTCCTAGGTGCCGGGCTTTGTTAACACACACACACACACACACACACACACACACACACAAATCGTTCTAATAATGGGTATGAAATTCCCAATGCTGCCCAGATGCTTTGAAAGAAATCTTTTCCTACTACAAATAAAATGGAACAAGAAAAAGATAAAATTTCCATTCGAAACAGTTTTTCATACGGTCATTCACCTGCCTCTTCCCTACCACCAGCACTCTTTAACATTCCTTCCTAGGTGCCGGGCTTTGTTAAATGGTCCACTCTTTACAAAGCCCACCATCCACTTGTGAATCCGATCTCATCAGTCAGCCACACTGGAGCTAGACTGCTCCTTCTCTGCTGACTACTTAGTGGGCAGGGACCCTGCTATTAAGGAAAACAGGGAGCCCCGAAGGCTAAGTGAGACCATCATCCACATTTCCTATAACCTACATAGGTCACTTGTGCTGACCATTTCCCACAGATCAGGGGTTGCCAAACTATTGATTGTGCACCCTCACCACGAAAAAATTTGAACAAACCCTCCTTATATATGTAATACACACACATAAAACAAAAATATGTGCTGCTAGACTAATATATGTACAACTTAAAGCAAAAATAAAAAATTAAGGATAAGATAATAAGTAACTGTATTTATTTAAAATACATTTAAAAAATTTCTTCCCTCTACCCCAAAGAACCTTCATGTTTGCAACCTACTTTGTATCCACTGGCCCAGGAATGATGTCAGGCAGGACAAGGATGAGCTATAATTGTCCACATTCTCTCACCTTGCTTTTAGCAATGGTCTGAAGCAATAAGCAGTATTTCCCTAGAGCTGAGTGCACCAGAAACACAGCCTAGGCTTCCTTATGTTTCCAAGTCCAGCCACCAGCACTGCTGGTAAAAGAACGAAGATAATGATGTGGATAATGAGATACACAAAGAGACAAGAAGCTCACACCCACTCCAACCAGGATAGGGCCTTAAAGGCAACAGGAGGGACTTCCCTGGTGGCACAGTGGTTAGGAGTCCGCCTGCCAATGTGGGGGACACAGGTTCGAGCTCTGGCCCAGGAGGATCCCACATGCTGCGGAGCAGCTAGGCCCGTGTGCCACAGCTGCTGAGCAATCCCCGCTCGTCACAACTAGAGAAAGCCTCCACACAACAACGAAGACCCAATGCAGCCAAAAATAAAATAAATAAAAATAAATAAATTTATTTTTTAAAAAAAAAGGCAACAGGAAACCTGATAAAAGCATGGATACCAATCTCAACACAGCACAGTTCTAGGCAGCAAAGGTAAAGGGAGAAGGGCAAATAATACACTTTCAGCATCTGACATGACACGGTGTTACTTATACAGTCCTTCCAAAGAGCACACACAGCCATTACCTTATTTGGTATTAAGACAAACAGCTGTGTTGGTGGGAATGTAAATCGATACAGCCACGATGGAGAACACCATGGACGTTCCTTAAAAAACTAAAAACAGAATTACCGTATGACCCAGCAATCCCACTACTCGGCATATACCCTGAGAAAACCATAATTCAAAAAGATGGGGCTTCCCTGGTGGCGCAGTGGTTAAAAATCCACCTGCCAATGCAGAGGACACAGGTTCGAGCCTTGGTCCCGGAAGATCCCACGTGCCGTGGAGCAACTAAGCCTGCGAGCCACAACTACTGAGCCCATGTGCCTAGAGCCCGTGCTCCGCAACAAGAGAAGCCACAGCAATGAGAAGCCCGTGCACCACAATGAAGAGTAGCCCCCACTAGCCGCAACTAGAGAAAGCCTGCGTGCAGCAACGAAGACCCAATGCAGACAAAAATAAAAATAAACAAACTTTAAAAATTTATAAAACAAACAAACAAAACAGGCTTGTAACACAATGTTCACTGCAGCACTATTTACAATAGCCAGGACATGGAAGCAACCTAAGTGTCCATCGACAGATGAATGGATAAAGAAGATGTGGCACATATATACAATGGAATATTACTCAGCCATAAAAAGAAATGAAATTGAGTTATTTGTAGTGAGGTGGGTGGACCTAGGGTCTGTCATACAGAGTGAAGTAAGTCAGAAGGAGAAAAACAAATACCATATGCTAACACATATATATGGAATCTAAAAAAATATGGTTCTGATGAACCTAGGGGCAGGACAGGAATAAAGATGCAGACGTAGAGAATGGACTTGAGGACACAGGGTCGGGGGAGGGGAAACTGGGACCAAGTGAGAGAGTAGCAGTGACATATATACACTACCAAATGTAAAAGAGATAGCTAGTGGGAAACAGCCGCATAGCACAGGGAGATCAGCTCGGTGCTTTGTGACCACCTAGAGGGGTGGGATAGGGAGGGTGGGAGGGAGGGAGATGCAAGAGGGAGGAGATATGGGAACATATGTATATGTATAACTGATGCACTTTGTTATAAAGCAGAAACTAACACACCATTGTAAAGCAATTATACTCCAATAAAGATGTTAAAAAAAAAACGACAAACAGCCGGAGGACTGCTTTGGTATGGGTTGAAATCTCGTCTTCCGAGACAGCCTGAGCACCACCACCTCTAAGAAAAGCTCCCTGAGCCTGAGTGAGGAGCCGCTCCTCTGTGCTGCTATCACTCTGGTGCACACCTTTAGGCACTTGTCACTACAAATTGTAGTTCTCCATTTCCACACCTGACCTTCCCATGAGGATATAAGCTCCTTAGGGGCAGTACCTAAACAAAGTGCCTGGCACACAGTAGGGAGTCAGCAAATGACGAATGAATGATGACTAAACAGCATGCAACTAAAGAAAAGGCCTTACAGTAGTTTATTAATATCCCCTAATCTTCCAAGTTCTTAGTTAACACCATGTGTGACAGTCTCTCTTTTCAAATGACTTTCCCTATTGAAATACTACTTTTCCAGTAGAAGGCTAGGCAGTAGGTTATAGTGCAGAGCTTATTATTAGAGCCCACAGCAAAAGTTCTAACTGTATCCATGAAAGAATAATTTCTTTGTGCTTATTAGAGCCCAAAGCAAAAGTTCTAACTGTATCCATGAAAGAATAATTTCTTTGTGCAGCCTGCACCCCAAATCTACGAACATATCCACTTAAGAATGTGTTAGGAAGAAAAACAGAAAAAAAAATCATCAGAACCGTGGAAAAAAATTCTTTGTGCCACTAGAAGGAATAAAAGTTCTATGGTTCAGCCTATTAGTTGCTCCTTGTGCACAAAAACCTGCTAGGGCATGCCATCACTGAAACCATATTTACTTTGCATGTCACCCAACTTAAGAGAATTTATATTCAGAGGCACTGGTTTCATTCTGCTATGCAGGTGCAGGATTCTTTCTGACAAATATATACTGAATGCCCAGTAAGTGCCAAACACTGTGTTAGGTACTGGGGACATATCAGGGAACAAGACAAGGTCCCAGAACCTAGAAGCTTATATTCTAATGAGAAACCGGGGGGAAAGTAGGAAGAAAAAAAAAAACAATAAACAAAGTCATTTCAGACTGTGACTAAAGCTCTAAAGGAAAGAGATAATGAATGGCGAGTGGCAAAGGTGGCCCTTTTAGACAGGGTGGTCTGAGAGGTCCCTGAGGAGGTGGCCTGAGCTGAGATGAGAAGGAGCCAATCACGGGAAGAGCTCTAAGATGGCAGCCCAGGCAAAGGGAACACGTGTGAAGGTTCAGCGGCAGGAAAGGGCTGCAATTTTTGAAGAACAAAATGGAGCTCCCTGGCGCAGCTGGATCTCTTCCCCAGTGAGGAGGACAAAGTCTATGAAAGGAGGCTGGACATGAAGGCAGGAGTCAGATCATGCAGGGTTTTGCAGGTCACGGCAAGGACCATTAATAATGTTCTTTGAGGATGGGGCTTCTAGCAGAAGAAACACGGAATAGGAGCCAGAACTTAGGTCAAAGTTGAGATTTAAATCACATCCTAGCCATGTGACCAAAGGAAAGAACTTCAACACTCTGCCTCAGTTTCTGCACCTATAAAATAACTACTGACCTCAAAAGGTTGTTGAAAACATCAAATTGGATAGTATACACTAACATACTTTAATCTGCAAAGTGTTATAAAAAGGAAATAGTATCATCTAGAAAAAAAGTCACTCGAAGACAATTACCTGGCAGAGCAGTGTGCTGGTGAACATCTTCGGTGAGAAGCATCAGCAAGAACATCCAGGGGGTAAAGGGGAGAAAGAGGATTAAACTGCAGGAATAAAGGAGATTATTTCAGTATGGCTTACATGAAACAGACCTGATCCTAAAGGGCTACCTGCTACTTGCTTACTTTTGCCCTTTGACTGTTCAACTCTCTTGCCATAACACAGACACCATTCAATAAAGTTGTGCATATTCAACAGTGTACCCAGGAATGTAGCATAACTGATCTAGCACGCCTCAAAAAACAGACTATTCCTTGGTAAGCAACAATTTTTCAAAAGCTTCTGATACACAATTACTTAAATGGCAAAAGATAGTACTTTCTAACGGACATAAAGGGAACTTATGCCTACTGATTATCAGCCCTTGTTCCCAAGAATACTAGCATGAAATTACCTTTTCATTTCCTTATCCTGGCAGATGTTTCCAGTGAATAACTGGTTAGCACATACCAGCAGCAGTGTAGTGGAAACAGAACTAGATTAAGAATTAGAATACCCAACGTTTAGTTCCAGCCTACAACTGAGTTGCCATATATTAAAAACCACAAAATCTCTTTGACCTTTACTATCCTCATCTGTAAAAGAGATGTATCACTATCTGTCTTACCTATTTTATGGGATTATTGTGAGGGCTACATAAAATATTACTTTTGGTTTAACAAGTAATTTCAGTTTCTCATCTGTAAAACACCTATTCACCTCAAAAGGGGGCTGTAAGGATCAACTCGGACACTATAATAAAAGTACCTCACTTTATGTTGGCTACCTTTCTTTGGATTTTTTCCACAATAAGTACTCCTTCCCCAAAATTTGAGAAGTAAATATATATCAATACTAGAAGAACACTGAATGGTAATTTCAAAAGGACTTAAAAAGTATACAAACTAAGCAACTGTTCTGTCATAGAGGTTCCAGTCCCAATGTTGTATGACTTTGGGCAAATAGCTTAAACCTCATTTGTAAATAACACATCTCATTTGTAAATAACAGATCTGGACTAGGTGATCATCACAGGTCTCTTTGCCTTTAGATCCTCTGATGCAAACACAATTGACACCCTAGCTTAGCGTTCCCCAAACTGCAGTCTCTCACATCCCACCTTAATGACTTTCTCTTTATCTGCCCACCACCTGCTCTACTACTTATTTAATATTTTTCTTCATATCAATTATTTTTACTCACCCTTGCCCTTACTATATTTCTATGAAATAACAAGTCTGATAGAATGATCACGTTTCTAAAGTAAATTATTGGAACTTAAAGTAAAAATTCTGTATCCACAAGCCATCTAAAATCATATAATAAATACACACCAGTTAGGTGTACCACTGTTCTAGTTCATTTTGAAACAGTAACTTCAAGATGAAAGTTCCAAGTCTAAAATGTTTATCAACTTAACAAGCTAATAAGCAGTCAAACAAAACAAAACAGAACAAAAAAAACGATGGAGCGATAGAAAGCCTGAGAATTTTTACCTATCAGTCTTCATCTATTTTACAACTAATCATCAGGATAAAGCAACCTCTCTCCCAGAAAAACTCAAAAGCCTCAAACGTTAAAGGAACATATTGAGAATCACTGTCAGTAATTTTAACATTATGACCCCTATAAAGGATTAGATATGCCAAGGGCCCCCTCAGGGGTAGCTAGGGTAAAAGGGTAAGAGGCTCTAGGCCTCGACTCCACTTTACCCAAAGTAGCTCTACCTTCCTCTGCTTCATATGTTTAGGATTCAACATTGTACTTCTCAGCACAGGATGCTGATGCATTCTGATTTCTTACTGCAAAGTTCAAAACCAGAATGACAACTGCATTCCTATGAAATATGTGTTATAAGTAATAAACTGAAGGTCACAAGTTGAAACTAAAAAGGGGAATTAGCTACAGTTCTTATCAGTGAATACTAGATATTCTTGGAAAACAGTCCTCCAAGAAAATCAGAATAACATAAGGAACAAGAACCTTACCTCATGTGCACAAGCAGAAATGTGAGGAAAATCAGAAGCCAACGCTTTATTCTTTCTAAAGAAAAGGAAATCAAATGATAAAATAAAGATGACAAAGAAAAGCAATCTCACCTGATTTCGTTCTCTTTTCCCAGCTGATGGTAACCAGAAACTAAAGAGAGGGAGAGAATAAGAGGAAAGAAAACAATAAAAGAAGTGGTAGGAACATTATTAGAGAGACGACAAAACGATGTTGGGTTAATGAAGACAAAGAAATGAGAAAAAATGGAGTTGGAGGAGAAAAGGAGAGAGATGTTAAATGTGTATGAACGTTTTTGCAAAAAATAACTCTTCAAAGTAAAAAGCCTTTCAATGGAATGCAGAAGACTAGACACTCTTTAAAAAACTCAAGATGGTGGTGTGACACCAATGCACTCTCAGCTGTGCAATGAGAACAGGATCCCCAATTCAACAAGGGCATAAACCACATCTTACCTACTTCATAGATTAAAACTTCAACCAGGCTGGATGGGTATAGGAGTATAACTAGATACTGACCATGACATGTAGTGGAGACACCAAAGAGCCAATCATGTTAGGGGACAAGGCTGTCACAAGAAAGGGTGGAATGATTTTCCTATAGCTACACATAGGCTTTCCAGTGGCACTCTTCACAGTAGTTAGAACAAAAAGATATCTCTCTGTCTAGAGGTCTAAAAATGGGAAGACCATATAGGAGAATACAGAGGCAATCACCCATTTTGAACAAAAAAATTTTTAAGAGACAGAAAAATGAATTTAAAATATAATGCCCTTATTGGAGGCTACTTTTATAATGCAGCACCTATAGATATAAATAGCAAAGAAATAAAAACTAGTCTAGAAAGGAAAAAAAAATCACTCTCGTGAGTTTAGGGTGTTAGCCATTTTAACTGTTATAAAGCACCCATCTTTAAAACCTTCTTTTTCAGCTCTACAATCGAATTTTCAGGTTCCTTCATAAAACGTTCCCCTGCTACCTCCTTCAAGGAAAAGGCTAAGACAGGCAGTAAAGACATAAGTACTTACTCTTTCTGCCGAGGGTCACTCATGAGGTGGCCTATCCTCTCAGTACCCAAATTACTCATGCTGGACTCCTGAAAAGGCAAAGAAGATAACAGTGTCATCTAACCACAGAAACAAATATGTAAGTATGATCCATCATCAAGCTCATGCTTTCCCATAATTACACCAGCAACCCCAAAGCACAAGTCAGATGTCAATCTTAAAATCCAACAGCGTCTATTTGTGGGACTCTACTGTTAAAGTATTGCATGTTATTCTAAACTTATTTTTCTCTAGTGATCAAAAAGAAGTCATTATAAACATTTTTTTTTTTTACTATATACAGTATTTTAATATAGTGAGTAATACCTCCTGGAGTTATTAAAGCGTATCAAAATAGAAACACTTTTTAAAAATCCAACAGCAGCCAATTTTTAACCGGCCAGCACACCAATATCCCTAGAGTCATATGATTTTAGCCTCAAGAGCCTTCATAATGAGATATTTACTGAGTCCTCACTGGTAACACCTAAGTATCTACTAACTAAATGTATACATGTCAAAGGACTTTTGTAACTTACAAAAATCGTCACCCTGTATTTTGCCTGTTAAACATGTCCTAAAGTAAAAATAGAAGTCTGTATAAATTGCTTCTTAAATTTCCGGTTCTCAAGACTGTAATATGAAATCATATCCATAACACCACAAGCAATTTAGAAACTAATCATATCCAAAAAAATGGAAAATGGCAGAAGGCACTCACCCTTCATTTAACGTGAGTACACTTACAGTGTACATCTATCACAGAACCTTGGGATGCGTACCAACAGTACATGAGCAAGAGTTACGCGCATACGAGGAAGTGATAAGATGAGAGAGTGTAAGTCATAGACATGAATGTCAAAAATGTCAAGCCTGGTACTCAAACACATTTGTTTCTGAGCAAACATTATTATCTGCATTCGTCTATGTATGTGGATTAGCCTAAATATTAGGGTACACATTTTAGCAGAACTGGCTCTAGAAAAATTAATTTGAGGTCAGATTTCAGGTGGGATTGGAGCTAAATGAAAGGGCTTCACATACTGTATTCTTCATATTCTTCACTCCTTACACCTATGCCTCCTGGTCACAGACACAGCCATGGTAATGGGGCCAAGGGAAAAGATGGGTGAAAAATGAGCTATTTGTTACAGCAGAAAAATTATTAACTTAAAGTGCCGTAACGTTTAAATTTACAGTTTATTACTGTGTAAATTACAAGCAGTACTTTGCGTAATTAGCAGCTTGCTGGCAGGGAGCTGTGAATGAAACTCATTATTTATGATAACAATTTAGAAAAAGAGAAGAGAGATGGGGGAGGGAGAAGAAGGGGGGCAGAACAGTGACCTCTGGTAGAAATGACAAATATCCCTTTAAGGTGATGAAGATGAATTAAACGAGTAAATATTATCCTATTCATTTGAAATCATTAAAGACACATCCAATAGGCCCTACTTTCCTTCCATGCAAGCTAAAGGGAGCCTCCAGGATGAAATGATTTACTTCCATGGAAGTGGAAGGCTCCTATTTTATAGGAGCTGAAACAAAGTAAGGTAGGTGGTAGGGAGAACATCATCTGTCAAGCCTAACCAATAAAGAGAAAACGTCAAACCAGCGCTCTGCTCCCCACTCCCAACCTCCTGCCTCCCTCATGTATTCCTACCCTGCTGCTAGCTGTCCTGATAAGAATAAGCTCTCAGAATAGCAAATGCAGCATTTTATTGCCTATAAAATGAGTAATCCAAAAGAAGAGGTATCATTCTTCCAATAAGCAAATGTCTTTCTAATTAGAGATTTGAAGTTGAATTTAAAGATAAAAAGAATATGAATTCATCTGAAAATAAACAGCCTCATTTCTTCTGCAGAAAACAGTTCCCTGATTAATCTATGAAACAGTAGCTCCCTGAGGGCAGGCCGACTGTGGCTCTGACCACTACATACCTGGCTGGGCATAGAGCCTGACACACAATAGGCACTCTAGATGCTTACTGAGTGAACAAACACGTTAATGCTCTAAAATGCCTCTCCTGTCCTTATTCTTTGTCCACCACAATCCTCTCTGACGGGGTATGAACCCCAGCCTTAACCTATTTTCAATCTCAAAGCCAGAGTAAAAAATAAATAAAATAATTAATTAAATTTAAATTGAAAAAGATAAAAAAGAAGTAGACCTGGGTTCAATTTTCTATATTTTGCCACTTCTATCTGGGTAACATCAGACATTCCTTAACATCTTGGAACCCATTTTCCTCATCCTCTAAAGAGAATATTACCTTTTTTACAAGATTTTTGGGAGGATTAAGTGAACTGAGCGCCTAGCACAGTCCCTGGAAAAGGCAGAACTGAGTAAATGGTAGATATCCCTCCCTCATGGCCAAGGAGGGGCTTTTGAAATTTGGTAACAGGTTTTTTTTCCCCAGTGTTTTTCTTTTTTAATGAATTCTAGAATAAAAGACCAAAGTGAGAACAAAAGAAGCATTCATGAATTCAAGAGGAGTCATAAAGAAGCCAAGAGTATTTCAACTTATATAGTAATAATATAAGATTCATCAAAAGAGTAGAAGAGACAGAGATCAGGCCTGTAGGTTTACAGACAGCAGACACTGCCATGACAGTGTTCGCTTTGTCAGAACTTCTGTATGAATCAGGCTTCATCTTTTATGTGTGTATCCATTCATACCCTATATAATGTTCACTCTTGTGAACTTGCAAAATACACCTGGCTTAATTAACCCCAGGGAGTTCTGAAGCACCTTTGATTATCAACGGTGTACGCAAATCTCATAGGGAATATTATCTTCCCAGTGAGCCTAGAAAACAATGACAGCTATCACCTTCCCAACAAGCCTTCTTCGCCCCTTTCTGAGGCATCGAGCTGCAGCTCCAGGCAGACGATTAAAGCGAGCATGGTACCCTAAATAAAAAAGAAGAAAGACCTCAGTAACTGAATGCAGAAGATTCATTAGCAATGATATGCTTCTAGTACACCAAAAGCCTTCCTCCCCAAGATCTTACTAAATTGACCCTTAAACTAGTATCACTAGGCTATTTGCCAATGATTTACTATTCCCATGTCTTTGTCACCAGTAGTATGATCTTAGGCATGTCATTTACCTCTGACCTAGGCATCCTCATCTATAAAAAAAGAATAATCACTGGCTCAGTCCTCTTTTACAGGACTGTTTTGAAGACTCAATGAAATAGCATATGGAAGGTACTTTATAAACTGAAAACACTACACAAATATAAGGTATTATCAACAATTTCTAATTGCAAATTAAATGTTAGCTATTATCTAAAAAATTCTAATTCATGAAATAGGTAAAAATAGCATGTATAGTATAATCCCATGTTTCTAATTGTTGTATATGTTCTACACATAGAAGAGACAACTGGAAGAATCCACACCAAAATGTTATCAATGACTCTGGGTGTGGGATTATAGGCCATTTAAAGTTTCTTCTTCCTATTCTTGCTTATTTGTATATACTTTAAGTGGTCCATAAAGAACTTTTAGAAATGGTCACTGAAATGTTTATGAAAGTTTTAAGGCAGCAAACAACGTGCCTCAGCCAAGCATCATTACCAAGAACCAACTGCTCTGAGAAGGACTTTTAATCACCCAAATTTATCACAACGAAATGCTAGAGAATAGGAGTTTACAGCTCTATTGTAATTCTGATCACCAACAGATGCTCAACATACACTTGGTAACTGACTAACTCGTTAATTACTGATTATTGGGAATCCTCACATCATAAATTTATAGAGCTAAAGGAAACCTCTGAAACAGTTTTGTTCAATGTCACGATATCCTAAGTGATGACCCTGATGTCCCTAGGAAATGAAGTGACTCTGCCACAGTCACAGAGCTAGGGAGACAGTACCAGACAGTATTGCCACAGAGTATTACTACATTTCCTTCCCTGTCCTAGGCTCTTTCCATTTCACTTTGCTACATCATAATTGATGGAAAGCAAAGGGAAAGGATACGTATTTGTGTTACAGTCCACAATAATAGAATTATTAAAATAAAATATTTTTAAAAATATTTTAAAATCATCCATTTTTAAAACGTCATTATACCTCGTACGTGAGTGTTGTTACTGAAATCTGTTCTCTTCCAAGATCCACTACTTCAGGCTTCCACTGAGCACTCAGTAGCCCATCAGTTTCACAGCAAGATAAGCAGCAGTGACACGCTGCTAGGCTTCTTAAATCTGGCACAAATGGCAATAGCAAGCTGAAGGAACGCCCTGCTAATATATATTCCAAGAGTCGCCATGGATTGATTTAGGTAAGAATGGAGAGAACCTCAAGCTTTGAGACTCACCCTTGAATCTTCTAGAAAAATCCCTGGACTAGTTCTAAAATTCATAGGTAATGCATGCTTACAGGCATGAGTATGCTTGCCATGGGAAGACTCTCCCCAGAAAGAATCATATAAGTGTGAAGTATATTTTGGTCTCCTCAGAACTCACCTCTCTGAGCTGGCCGAGAAGGTAAAAGGAATGTGGAATCTGAAAGTTTATCCAGTCCAGAATCCATTCTCTCTACTTCAGAGCAATGGTCAGGAGCCCACTTGGGCAGAAGATTAGGGACAGTGAATCCTGGGACACATTCTCCTTCATAGAACCAATCACTCTGCTCGTCATCCCCTAAAGTAAAGAGATCCTATCATAAGCTGGAATTTTAACATGCTCTATGAAAAACCAAATAGGAAGATGACTTCTCAGTGCTATAGGTTTGATCATACTTTTAAAATAAAGCCAAAATACAAAAAAATTGTTTTGATACTTCTTCTTGATCCATATTTTGATGAAAACTGGGACATCAAACTAGTTCCACATAAATGTCATACTGTGCTACACTGGACTGCTTATGATAGTAAAAACTAATAAAGCTACCATTTACTAAGCCCTTACCACCTACCAGAATCTATGCTAAAAATCTGTAGATTTGTTATCTCTTCCAAACCTTACACTAACTCCAACTTATCAATTAGGCAACTAAAGCCCAGAGAAGTCAAGGTCAAGTTAGTAAATGATGAAGCCATGGTTTCAACCCAAAGCCTGACTAACTCCAAAGCCTTTAACACAAAAATAAACTGTCTCCCGTGTACCATTCTAAGTGGTAAAAATGAACTTGGAGGTTCAAAGCCCACAAATGTTTCTCAATTCAAAACTAGCTATTCCTGAAGAATTTCTTGCTATATTTGTATTTCTCATAATAGGTGAATAAAGAATGTATATCCATACGTTGTTTCTTCCTTGATGCCTCATTAATGGAACACAAAATCATCTTGACAGTAGCAATCCAAGCTACCAGGAAAAAACTAACCAAAAGACAATATAAGCCCCCAAGGCTTGTCAAGAAGTTATACTATTTGCCCAAGGCCATACTTTTGATTACTGACAAAGTCAAGACTAGACCCATATAGCCCAGACTCTTGGTTCAAACTTCTTTCTACTGGCTACAAAGATAGCATCTCAATTTCCCAAAGAGCTTATTCCTGCCCACAAAGAGTAAGATGGGTAACTTTATGTCTGCTACCCCACACCCCTTTCAAAACAGCAAGGATGAAGGAAATGATTACTAGAACATCTAAAGAGTTCATATTGTATTCATTTTCTAATGGGTACTGGATCTCAAGGAAGCTGCTCAGGCCATGCTAATCTCATGAAGTATCAGTTTCATGGACCACTAACACCCAGGAGAATAACTCTTAAATCACTGCAGAGATCTCTAAAAGGGGAAAGAAGCCACTAAAGAAGTTGCTCCAAGTGTTCCCTTAAAAAAACACACCATCAACAGGCTGTTTCTCTAAAACAGTGGTTCTCAACCTTTAGTGTGCATCAGAAGGACTGGGAAGGGTCGCTGGAACACAGACTGTTGGGCCCTACCCCCAGAGTTTCTGATTCTGGCCTACACAGGACCAAAAATGTTCATTTCTAACAAGTTCCCTAGTGATGCTAAACTGGTCTGCAGACCATACTTTGAGAACCACTACTCTAAAAGCATCTCACCAAACCAGGTACAAGGATGAATAAAGATAGACATCAGAATTAACAATGATTAGTTTCACTGCAAGTCAATACATTAATTCCTTCCTATTCATAAGCATTCCTCAGGCCATTTATTAAAATAGTATTATTTAGCTAAATCATATTCTCTGATGACAAATGTCAGACTATATGGAAATTTTCTTTTTTTTGGTTCTCAAGCATTCACTCAAGATTTTTGATAATACAGAAAGGGACTCACTGAACTGGAAGGAACCTTGTGAGATCTCATCTAGACCAGAAGTCTTCAACCTGGGTTCACTAGGATGCCTGATGCAGGAGCTCCTCAAAAGAGTGCTGCCAGAGAATAAGGAAGAGGCTGAGTGGATCAGGCTCCAGACCTCCTGCTCCTCTAGGATCTTGCTTTAACCAAAATAAGTTTCGTTGTTTTATAATTTGAGGTTCTATGTACACTTCTGCTTGAGGGAGAAAAAGGGGAATTTTCCCCTTATCTGGGTTCCCCAATAATTATTTATTAAGAGCTTACTATATGCCAGGCAGTGTGTTACTTATTGCGGTAGCAAATAAAAAAAAACTCCTGCTTTTGAAAAGCTTCAATGGAAAAGACATGCATCTATAAACAACAGTGTAATATGGTAAGTGATAAGAACGCAGTAACTACAGGGAAAGAAGACTCAAGGGTTCTAGGAGATGACGCCTACACTAAGTGTATCAGTCAGAATCCCTTTAGGAAACATGTACATTTGAATGGGGTATTTGAGACTTTAGTGAAGTGATTATTTACAAAGGTATAGACAGTACTAAGAGAAGCCAAAGGGATGTTGAAGCATTCGAAGCCAGCAGAGCAGGGAGTCTTTGCCATTCCTAGACCTGAAGAAGCAAGGGGAAAGAATGGTTACCAGAGCACAGAGAGAGAACTGTGGTTATAGGAGAAGGGCCCAAAGAGGAGAGGTAGCCTTCAGCAGAAGAACACAACCCCTACCAACCAGCAGTCCAACAGAAAGGGAGTCAGGGACAGCTCTAATCCAACACTGCCTTACTGTTTCCAACTCTTCATTACCTCACTATGATAGAATGATACATCCACACCCTTTTCCTTTGCCCTGGGATTCCACAGAGCCTTCCCCTTGAGGCAGAGCACACTTCCTCATTCCACGGACACAGACATGGGGCTTAGTCATCTGATTTGCTTTAGTAGTAAAACACTAGCAGATGTGATTCAAGCAAAAGCTTTAAATATTCATGCATGGTCTGGTTTGGTCACTTGGCATTTATGTCCTCCGCCATAAGAAGTCCATGCCACACTGAGCTACTGCTCCTTTAGCCTAGGTCTCAGAATAAGAAAACAATGAGTAGATACAAACCTAACTTGAGCCTGGAGACAGGCTGAGCCCAGGCAAGATCAGCTGACCCACAGCCAACCCCCAGCCCCATAGCAAGAAATAAATGTAGTAAACCACTGAAATCTGGGGGCTGTTAAGCAGTATTAGCATAATAAAAACTTGAGTAATACACCCAATCTCTTTCACCTCCCTCCCTCCATACTTCTGCTGTTGCCTCCTATTGGCCAAACCCAACAAGAAATTGAGAGCAAGAAAACTCACAGATGTAGTCCATAAATATGCCCCAGAGGAGCAAAATGAGAACTGTCTTGGAGGATGACCAGCCATTCAAGGAAAGGTGAAGATGAGATTTCAGGCAGAGAGACCAACATAAACAAAGACATAGAAGCAGGAAGTCACATAGCTTTGTGCTGAGAACTCTAAGTATCTAAATATCACCAAAATGTGTGAAGTTGAGGCAGAGATAAAGAGGAAAGCTGGGGCTATAAAACATTCTACAACCTTCCATAATATACCAAGGATTCCTTATCAGTGGAAGGTTTTCCAAAGGCCCAAAACTTAATTGGTTGTAATAGGTCCACACTTTCTTACACCTCTGTATACACATCATAACCTTTAAGAGATGCGTTAGGATACTGTAGTAAAAGCAAAGAAAAAGTAATTCTGAAAGTATGCTCCAGTTCGTTCATGGAAAGACAACCAGACTTTCCTGGTATGAGATAAGAGAATCAAGACCCTAGCTAGAGCCCACCGGGGAGTATATACATACAGCTTCTAATGACACCTAGCTCCCTCAGAATCAGAAAGGAACAGAAATGTACTCACAACAGCCTCCATTATAGTAGGAAGCTCAAGAACTCCATCTATGCCCACAACTCTGAGGCATGGGTGAGACACCTCCCCACCGTCTCTCTCCAAAATTAGGACTTGGAACCTAAGTCTCACTGTCCCAGGATCCCTTCAGTTACTAAGGAGCCTATCTGGATCAACCTAGACATGCAGCCGTGTTTCTGTCCTTCAATCACTTAACCCTTGGAGAAAAATCACTGGATTTCAGAAGATCTACAAACCCCTTATTTAGATTAAGAAAACTACAGTCCAAAGGAGCTATAAGAAATTCTTATTAGTACACACTTACTGTGGCACTAAGCAAATGTACAGGACAGGATCAAATTACTGCTTAAATAGTAAAAATAAAAAACTGATAATTAACATACACCAGCCTTATTCACAGTGCTCTCTACTAAACTTCAGAAAGAATTTCTATAATATATTCACCTAGAACACTATGGCCACTTATAAATAAGGTTAAAAAAATAAATCCTCCATATGTGAAAATAAGAATGTCTTAACATCCAGTAATACATATGGTTATTTTTTGGTTTTAATAAAAAGCAACTTCCCAAAGTTCCATCCTGACACTATGACCCCCTGGATCAATGATTCTCAAAGTCTAAACTACCTGCACAAAAATCACCACAGGTGCTTGCGGAAAATGCAGATTCCAGGGGCCAACTCTAGACCAATTTGATTTCCAGGAGCTCAGGAACTTACAGTTTTAACAGTTCCCCCACGTGGCTTTTATGCCCTAAAGTTTGAAAACCACTTTCATAGACAACCATCATATTCTCTGTGAGGCACTCCTAGAACCACTAGAATCTTCCCAGAAACACTGAACCAATGTCCCAAAGCTGGAATCAAGATTACCTTGCCGTCCTTCATCGTTGGTAAAGAGCCCTGTGTCACTGCTGCTACACACACTGCTGGTTTCACTGAAAAAAGAGTAAAACACAAGAGAATGCATCAGCTCCAGTCAAAAACAAAGCACTGTCCATTATGTCTTCTGGTTTTCAAATCGAAAGATTCCAAGTTTCCCTAATTTCACTCTAGCTCATTAGCCAATCAGAAATGTAAATTTCATAGTTAAGTCACAGGGGTAAGTTTATTTTCCCCGAAAATGAAAGAAATGTAAGAAGAGGAGAACTGTAAAACTTTCACTTATATTTTAAAGTACTTTTAAAAGATCTCAAGTCACTTTGTTAGTTTAGCATTAGAAAGTTATTTATTAAGGCTCACAGAAGTAATCTCAACCTGCTTTGGTATATCAAACAACACAAATTTACCAACCAATTTTATTTTAAAATATTGTCTACTATCGGTTTCAAATGAAGCCATGCAACTTTAAGACATCCAGCATCTTTCAAGTTTTCCCATTTATAAAGCAGCAAACAAAAAATCCATGAACAGGAAAAAAAAGAAAATCAGTATGACAAAAGTTGTATTTTCTAAAATTAATGTCTCTCTTGATAGCAAGTGGATACAGCAAAATGCATTTTCAAAAAAGGAGGTTAAAAATAAAAATACAAAAACAAACTCCATTTGAACTCATTGAAATAAAACTTTTAGGGACTTCCCTGGTGGTCCAGTAGTTAAGACTCTGCGCTCCCAGTGCAGGGGGCCAGGGTTCAATCCCTGGTCAGGGAACTAGATCCCACATGCCCCAACTAAAGATCACGCACTCAGCAACAAACATCCCACGTGCCACAACTAAGACGCGGCACAGCCAAATAAATAAATCAATAAATATTTTTAAAAATTGTAGAGTAAACCATCATATACCCCCCCACGTAAATTCCGCAATTAGCATAGTGCTCTATTTCCTTTATCACACATCTATCCATCCATCAACCCATCTTGTTTATATGCATGGAAAAAAAATAAACGGAAATAAAACTTTTGCCCCATAGAATTCTGTCCAAGTCAGCTTCATTTTGAGCTACTTCCAACAATTGATTCTGCCTCTTCTGATGCTGCATTTCTCCCACCTAATCATCAAATTTGATTTATCTGGTTCAAGAAAAATTTCTCTATTCTTTACAATATTAGCGATTGCCATGATTGGGATGTTTCCTTCTAAGCTAGTCAATTTTGTTCACGTGCTCTAGAAGACGGAAGAAGCATTCTCACCATGCTGCATAAAGAATAGGCTTGGCAAAATCCCAGTCTACATTTCTGGATCAAATATCTGAAAATATTTTGTATTTTGCAACATTTCCAAATATCTTGCCAATACTAAATCCTAAAAATGCCGGGTAAATTAAGTAGCAATGTTTCCTCACTTAAGCTTGTCTCTGGGTAACAGATCCAAGAAATTTGTCTCAGCAAGAGCCAATAAAACATACCTGATTTCTTTAAAGGTTCTTTCATTTTATTTTCCTCTATCCTTATAAGTGGGAACATTCTCAGATGTCATTATAAGAAATGTCTCACAAAACTATTCCACTGGATTCTGATGGATTTAGAATCTTCAAAGAGATCTGCAGTTAAATCCGGAAGACATCTTCACTGGGTACTGTATTCTTCCTACTTCTGAGTCCAAGGAACTGTGCCTGCTGAACTTTATGGTGTTGTTTTTATGTTTTTAGCAAATTCCTAAGAATATTAGTGGTCTAACTCTAACTCCATTGAGTCTTAATACACAGTCTCTCATATCAACTACTTTATTTCTCTCATCTTGCCTCGAAGGTAAAGCATATATTTTTTAGTTCCTCTTGATATAAAGGAGGGCTTAAAAAACACATCAGGCCATAAGACAGACATTCTACTCCACCACTGTGTTACATGCTTTCTTGGTTAGCATATCAGTAACTGAGATGTAGGGGTCAGCAAACAGCCGCCTGTCAACCATTTTTGTATAGCCTATGAGCTAAGAATAGCTTTTATAGTTTTAAATCACGGGGGGGGGGGGTGTTCAAAAGAGGAATACTTTGTGACATATGGATATGACACGAAATTCAAATTTCAGTGACCATAAATAAAGATTTACTGGAACACAGCCAGGCTCAGTCATTGACCTATCAATTCTGGCTTCTTTCACACTACAACTGCAGAGTTGAGGAGTTGCAACAGAGAACGAATCACCCACAAAGCCCCAAAATATTTACTATCTGGCTTTTTACAGAGGAAATTTGCTGATCTCTGCTCTAAGTGTATTAAAAGGTCTACTCTGCAATGTCTATTGAATATTTATTTGAATATTTCCTCTATTTGAATACTTCCAAGTAAGAAATTAAAACCATTGCTTTATTACAAAGTCTATGGACTCCTCTCCTCATTCATTTCCAGCCACCTGTAAGCACTACAAGATACAGTGCTTCTTTGATACTTTTTTGCATGGATTCCATTCTCTCCTCATATTCTAAATAAAGGGGGTAAGCGCAAAGAAACCTGCTGGATCAAGAAAGGTATTGGTAACCTAAAACCTTCCTGTCCCTGTACATTTTCTATTTCTGTCAACAGTATTTAAAGAGACTCACTGTTCTTTAAACAGATTGGACTAAACTTGTAAGTTTTCTATAAACAGTTAATTAGAGTAATGGCAATGATGTCACAGAAATGTCACCAGGATTTTAAGACTGTGTTTAAGGGAGATACATATTTTCTTCACTGAGAAAATAATTTATGCCTTAAAGAACACTTATTACATAAAAGTATCATCATTCCATCAATATCTGGAAATGACTATTTCATCTGATAGCATCTTATTCCCTCAGAAGAACTAGCACTGTGGAAATCTAATTATATGTAAGAAACCGTTAGCATAATTTTCTGAGGAAAAAAATGGGAACTTCACGGCATATTTGCACATAAACACCACGATACAGCATGCAAATATGTAATGCTAGCTATGAAGTAGAAGTAAATATTTCCCCTTACAATTTACAGGCCAAAGCTATCCAGTCCTGTGGCTTTCATTCACTTCTGACTCAGAGATTATGATTTTTTTAAAAAAAATCAGATTCATAGGATTTTAACAGTGATTTAGTCAACTATAAAATGTTAATATAGCTAATTAAACATAATGTTTAATATTCTGTTAAAAATAAGCTCCTATCTTTCAGTAAAAACAATTTTCTTTTAGTACCCTTGTAGATCACAAGGTCAAAAAGTTAAAAGATGTCAGGCTACTACACATTTTTCCGATGCCAAAACCGTCTAATTTGTTTATAACTTTTTTGCTATGAGCATTTTTATTAGGCAAGGAAAAAAGCTCTGTTCCTCATTTTTATAAGGAAAAAGAAATATGATCCTATCCTTAGTGTCCATTCCACCATGGTCCTCTGAAACTTAGTCAGGAAGACAGAAACTCAGTCTTTATTAATCTTCAGAAAAAGTAACAAGACAAAGCCCACAAAGACAGTAGGTAATGAAATCCTGTCTTTTCCTAAAATGACAGCAACTCCTAGAGGCATCAATGCCTCCTGTCTTTGCCTTGGGAGCTGTTCTATACTCTCTGTTCTCACATGATACTAATCTATAAATAGTTTGCATATAAAAGTCTTCATAGAATATTTCTAAAATATTTTTGAGTAGAAATGTATTAATCCTACAAATAATTTATGTCATTCAAAAATACTCAATTCTAAATTGGGGCAATAAAAAGTCTCTAACAGGAGAAGGAGGAGGAAGGATATTTCCTCACTATTTCCCCTATATTTTCACTCATTCACTTAGTAAGCATTTATTAAGTTTTACTATATACCAGACCCTGCTATAACCAGCACTAAAACTAACAAAGAAGCATGTCAACCACAATTTAAATGCATGCATTTTATAAAAAACTTAGACTATGGGAGAAGAGTGTGAAAACATAGAAAGAAGAATGCTTTCCAGTGAAGAAAATTCTCCAAATAAGGGGTGGGGCAAGCCTAGAATTTAACCTTATAATACTGAGAAAGTCACCGCATTTTAGAAGCCAGAAAACGTCTCAAAAATATTCATATGTGAGTAAAAATAGTAATAACACATAGCACTTCTCTATATGGTTTTCACTAAAAAAATGTTTCCACAATTCTGCAGCATAGCCACCATTTAAAATAAGACAAACAAAATTAAAGCCTAGATTGTGGACTACCAATTAATTGTATTATCTAATTATTATAATATTGTTAGAAGCAACTGAACCACATCCAACTGAAATAACGTAAATGTAAAGAAAGTCAACCTAACCAGCAGTTTCAGCGGCTTTCCTCTCCCAACATTTTATTATGAAGACTTTCAAGCATACAAAAAAGTTGAAAGTTACCACTCACACTCCATCACCTAGATATTGCAATTAACATTTTGTTTTTTTTTTTTGTTTTGTCACACATGCATCCATCTAACCTCACCGGAGCATCTTTGTAATTCAGGGCACTCTGGGTAGACCAGATGACTGGGTATCGCATTCATTTTCAGAGGGGTAGATTATCTTAGGAATCAAGCCTAATAAAACACAATTGATACCTCTTGTCCATTTAAATAATTAATTCCAGGGCAAAGAGTTAGCTAAACATTGTAAACTTTGATATAAATTTTTAAATGCTTTCATCTGAACTGCTCTTCTTTACAAGTTCTGAAAACGAATTGCCTGCCCTTTTCAGAGCAACTAAAGGGTATTGTTTTCAAATTAGCAAAAATTCTCCACTTTTAAATCACAGTATTTTTATTCTATAGAAGAGATCAATGTTTTGGTCTTACTGAGTGCTCTAATTTGAAACTCATGCTTGTTGGTAAAAGCAGAGTCAATGAGGCAAAAACCCAATCTCAATACCAGAAACATCTAGGGCAGTGGTTCTCAACTGGAGGCAATTTTGTCCCCCTTCTCCTACCTTCCTGCCCCACCCCAGCCCTCGGGGTCATTTGGCAATATCTGGAAAAATTTTTGTTTGTCAGGACTTGGAGGGGGGAAGAGGAAACTGGTATTCTATTGGCATCTTGTGAGTTGAGGACAGGGTTGCTGTTAAACATCTTACAATGCGCAGGACAGCCCTCACAACAGAGAATTATCTGGCCCAAAAGGTGAGAACCCTCATCTAGAGTGATGCACAAAGTGGAGGGATGAAGGGGGTGGGACATCATGGTTAAGGGAAACCACTTCAGAGGAGGAGAGGAGCCTGTGTACTTCTGCTGGATAGGGCCAGCCTTCAGGAGCTCATCAGCTAAAAATGCATCATATGTGCTGAACATCAAGAAAACGGATTACAAACTCACTTCAGAAAGAAGCTCTCTCCCTTAATGCCATATCTTAAATTTAAAAAATAAACATTCATCTTCAGTATACTTACTTAAAATACAACAAAATACATTCTCAGGGATCTATACCTTGCTTGCCTTTATAGTTCCTGAATGCCCTTCCTTTGAAATCACAGTAAAAACATTCTCTCAGTATGTTCTGAGGAAATAAGTAGTTTGAGAATACTATTCCTGAATTTAGCTCCACACTAAGCTAGGAAAAATTTTCAGAAGACCAGTGGCCACCTGTGGTAACCAGACTCCCAGATGACTCCCAGTGATCCCAGCCTCCTGGTATTTCACACCCTGGTTGGGCTGTGTAACCAGTAGCACAGGCAGATGTAACTAACGGTATGTCACTTCTGAGACTAGGTTATAAAACACTACGGTTCTATCTTGGGTACTTGAGTGAGAGCTCGCTCTCTCCCTCTCTCTCTCAGACAATTTGCTCTAGGGGAAGCTAAATACCATATCTTAAGAATGCTAACAGCCCTGTAGAGGCCCACGTGGAAAGGAACTGAGACTCTCTCGATCCTGCAGCCAATAAGAAAATGAGATCTGCCAACAGCCCTGTGAGTGAGCTTGGAAGTGGACTCCTCAGCCCCACCCAAGCCTTGAGACAACTGCAGCCCCGACCAACAGTTTGATTGCAAAAGTATGAGAGACTCTGAACCAGAATCACATAGCTAAACTGTTCCCAGATTCCTGACTTCAGGAACTGTAAGGCTATAAATGTTTTATAAAGCTACTAAGTTTTAGGGCAACTTTTTCTGCAGCAACAGATAATATAGCATCTTTATGAATTCTTTTTTGAAAATAATTCCCTCCTTTCTAGCCCTAACAAGAAGTTTCTAACTTCTGTAAGTTAAATCTCTGAATCCCACAGCTGAGAGGGGGAAAACACAGCTTGTCCTCTGACCCGAGAGCTTGCTAATTCTTTCATACTCCTAACCACAGAAGACTGTAAACTTAGAACTGAATCAAAGTAGTTTATACTTGTCACAATTACAGTAAGGAGGTACAGAATTAGTTTATCATCTATATTCAAAAGTTGGTATCAGTAACTTTACCACCCGGGTTTCTCACCCATTTAAGATTATTAAATAAGAGGTGTCTTTTACATCTAATTTTAAAAGAAACAAGTAGGATAGAGTTAATGTCTTACTTTATCATGCTAAAAACTAAGGGGCTTTCATTTTAATGTTTTTTTTAAAATAATAATACACTTAACAAAAATTTTTAATTGTCTTAGAATTTACAAAAAACGGAAAGGTCACTCCTAGACCTATCACCCAAAACATTTCCACTCAATTCTTTTTCCTTCTTTTTTCTGGATTGAGGTGGTATGCTTGTAACTATATGTAATCAGACTTCTGATTCTGAAAGTAAACAGGACTGAGGGACAGGTTTTTCAGAGAAATATCTCACACCAACTGCAAAATTACTCTCATAGTAAGTTATGAGAATGTATAACGAAGGAGTTTTGTTTTTCAGTTTCATTCAGATGGCACCACAAAAGAAGGCAGCAACCTCTCTAGTTTCACAGGTTCATTAGCGTGGCCACTGCAATCAGGTATACTTTGCAGAGATAATGATTTTTGTCAGGACTCTGCTACTGAGCCATGGGCTGTGCCTTAGAGAAGTCCACCCATCCTTTTAAGACTTACCTTTTCTTAGAACTAAGTTTCATCCTCAGTTAAATGAAATATCTTTTCAGAGCAAATTTTTAAAGAGCATATGTTTTGAGACCTGATATCTGAAAATGTCTTTCTAGTGCCTTTCCATATGAAATCTATCTTAGCTATATATAAAATTCACGGTGGGCAGGTGGGAGACTTTTGCCATCAAAATTCTACAGGCAAGTCGATAGCCCCTCACATTTAGTTCTGCAGGGATCAACGTCAACCTTATTTTCATCCCTTTAAAGATTTTTCTTTATAACTGCTCCCCTCCCACCACCAATGCAGAATGCAAAAATATTGCCAGGATATGTCTAGGTAGAGGTCTCTTTTCATTAGTTTTCCCTTTTAATCTGTATACTTAATTTTTTCAACACAGGAACATGTTTTCCCTTCAGTTGTATTTTTAAAATCACTCTTCTATCCCTATGCTTTGGTTTCTTCCTTGGGAGTATTTACATACTTGCCGACTGGGCCTCTATCCCTGTCCTCCAGATCTATCACCTTCTCTCTCATTTTTATCTCCTCTCTGTGCATTTTGGGAGGGCTTCCAAAGTTTCCCACATCATCAACTCAATTTTCTGCAGAAAGAATTGTCCTTCATTTTAACATTACAATTACATTTCAAATTTCCCTACACTTTTTCCTCCCATCCTACTGGGCTTTCAAACAGCTATCTTTCTGTCCTTATGACTTACTGCTCCTGTTTCAAAGTGATTATATCTCCTTGCTTCCTAATGAAGATTTTCTAAAATGTTCTTCTGGTTTCCAGTGGCAGTCATTTTCAAAGATGTGTTCTTCCACTGAACATTCAGGATGATGTTCCCTTTCCCTTATTCTGCATAACTTGTCCAAAAGCCTCTTGTTGAGAACCGGTTTACCTAGAATTTGGTATTTGCCAACAGAAAGGGGTATGTAAATTACCCCTGGTTCCATCCTCTACTTCCTTGGATACAGGTAACATGCTCTTGTCACATCTACAACTGGCCAAGAGGATGTGCAGAGCCCCTAGCATAATCCCCAGTGTCACTGGTAGGCTTTTATCTCATGTAGCTATGTGGGACTGAGACAGGATCTTCTTCTGACCCTCACTGCCTGATTTTGGGCCCATTCCAGGAGTCTACAATAAATGAAGGTATATAAAATACTCCAGTTCCCAGAATGCACTACTACTAAGAGTGTTTTTTCCTTCTCTGTCCATGCCAACAGTAAACTACTCTTGGAGACTGTATTTCCCAGAACTCAATATGCTATGACTGCCTCCTATCCCTCAGAACAAATACACACACAGAAAACACTACGATTCCCTATCCAAGTATATTCTGGGAGTTACAGCCTCCAAAGAAAAACTGAAAGATACTGATTGCAAGTAAAGGGTGGAACAACACTCTGGCTCAAACTGTAGCTGCCCAATTTTCTTACTGAACCGGACACTGCCTTTCTGAACCAAGGGCAGACTATAGAGAAAGAATGCAGGGCCTCACTACCGACCTTCAGGGCAGGTTCAGCACTGCTGTGGGCTTCCAACTGCACTCTCCAGCACAGTTCTATCAGCCTCGGAGTTTGAGAAAATCTTGGCAGTAAGCCAGCTGTAAGTCCTGATCTCTGGTGATGTGAGTTTGCAATGTTTTATGTCTTCATAAATATTTTAGGGGCAGCTGAGGCTGCTTATCAGATGCTTTTTAAAATATGAAATTACAGTGATGGGAAGGAGGTTGTGACTGAAAAGAATTACAGAATCTTAGTGTTGCAAGGGACCTCAGAGGTCATTCAGTTCAACCTCTCCAACTCTACAACAACTCAGTAAGTGGTCACCAAGCCCAGGCTTGAATCCCTCCAGTGACAAAGAACTCATCACCTGGTAAAACAACTCACTTCATTTTTATAGAGTCCTAGTTTTTAGAATGTTGTATTTTATGCCGAGGCAACACTTCACACTCTGTACTTTCTACCTATGAGTCCTAGTTCCTTCCTCTGGAGTCACAGAATAATCCTAACATTTCTTTAAAGAGACAGATCTTCAAATACAATAGTATCAAATCTATCTCCCAAGTTGTTTTTTTTTTTTCAGTTGTTCCTAAGGATATAGTAGCAGAGCTTTGAATAAATCTACAGAAGCACTCTACGCTAGCTACCCAATACTCTCAAATGCAACGGTACAATCTTCAACAATGGTAAACATCCTCTTGGTCAGCATCCCTATTTACAGAATAGAAAAACAGAACATCTCAACCTACCACACAGAGTCTTTTCCACAGCTCCAGTAACCCCTGATTAATGACCTCCACTTGCAAAGGAGGCTACTTACCTTAACCATGAAATAATGAATGCTATTGATCCAACAAGCTACTGCTATAAAGTGTTATTGATCACCCAATCTTTGGTTAAAATGGTCCTCATTTAGCAATTTTACTGTCGCAAACACCTGGAGCAAAGCACCCTCATAATTAAAGAGTTTGGGGGAGTTAAAGTGAGAGGTGATGGACAGAGATCTCAGCTTTCTACCATTTATTCTTGCTTCTGAGCTACTGTTTGTGTCAGAAAGGATATTGATTTTCTATAAAAATAAGAAAACAAGAGGCACCAAGGGGCGCAGAAGGTCAGCTTGGGCTAGAGAAGGAGGGGGAAGGTTTAGCACTCTATCTCTGTCACTTGGCTTCCAACAGAAGGGAATATTTTCTTTCCTGTGAGATCGGCGTCTAATACATCACCTTAGGAAGGCTCCTGACTGTGACTTCAGGCCATCACCAAACCAATTCACTTATGAAAGAAAAGAAGCTAAATTACATTCAAGGGGAACAAATGAATGATGTATTAGTGAAGAATAAAGCAAAATTAGGCTATAACTCATCTAATTAATAGCTGCTATATAGACAATTTGAATAAAGATCAGTAGAAAGTAATCTTACAAAAGAGTTGATCCATTTTAGAATGGAACACACATGCAAAGAACAATATTAAAATAATAACTGAGCTTTTTGAAGGCTGTAAAAAACTATTACATCATAACCACTTTCAGTTCCTTAGAACGTCTGAGGGATTGATTGGTATAGAATGGAAGGAAGAACAGAAACAGAAAAGCAAAAAGAATTATCGGTTAAGCTTAAAATTACTCTATGTTTAGTTAGCAGAATACATTTAAGGAAAGTAGAAATAAAGCTCTCTGATTGAGACACAGATTTTCAAACCTAAAACACCTAACATATGCTTTTTAAAAGAACTCTATCTATTGACTAGCCTAAGTAAAGCTTAATGATCAACTTCATCTTAATCATTTCACAAGTTGGATCATATATTCTGACAACCCTCAATACTTCTGATATAAAGTTCTACACTTTGATCTGTATGCAAACAAACTGGCACATCCAAGCAGATTTTTGAAAGAGCAAATTGCTGCCTACCTCAATTTATCCAAGCTCTAGATGTATATTATCACAACTTGACTATAATGTGCAACAGATGTATCTGGGGTGAGAAGGACCTAGAAAGACTGAAGTGCCTCACTGCAAGGTTACAGGCTGTGCATTTGGAACCACACTTGGGCTGTGATCTTAGAGAAGACAGAGTTAACAGTCACTCACACACACAATTAAGTCATAGTTTAGCAAGCAATTCTGGGGAAGAAATACATACATCCAAAAATATCATCCCAAAACATTCTTAACAGTATGATGATTACTATTTGGTATGTAAGCCTGACACTGAAACAAACTTGAACACCTCAATTGAGGGTTTCAACACTGTGAAGGATACAACTTAACTAGGCATTTCTTGTTTGATTAAAAATAGCATGATAAGGAAAAAAGCTTTATAATCCAAAATTATACATACAAATTGGGTAAATAGGCCTTAGAATATACATTAGAGGAAAATCAGGAGAGCCAAATTATAAGCCTACCTAGTTGCACAGCCTGGCAAATATAAAGTTAAGAAAAATTTTAAAAACTGGATTAAAACCACCCATGAAAGGTACAGGCATACAGACCTGAACAGCTTTTCCTGTTACTGACAAAACCTCACCTCCAAGTTCCTAAGATTTATGCCTTTGTTTTTCAGACAAACGTCAGAAGAAGCCAAGTCCTAAGAAAGGTCATCTGTTCTACAGTTGTAAAAGTTCAGATGAGACAGAAAACGTGCCATGGCAAAGGCAAGCTCAAAGCATAGCAAAACATGGTGGTTAACTATGAGCTTTGGAATCAGGTTTGATTCCCAGTTTTGCTACTAGGTGACCTTGGGCAAATTATCTCCACACTCATAACCTCTATTTCCTCTTCTATAAAATACAAATAGTGGTACCTATCAGACAGGGGAGTTATGAACATTAAAGAAGAATATATGTCTGCACAATAGTACAGTGCCTGGCACACCGTTAGTGCTTAATAAATGCTAACTAATATTAACAATAATAGAATACACTGGTTCTCAATTGGAACTACTCAACCCACTTAGGGAGCACCCATGGAGGCATTTGTTTTGATACTGTGAAGGGTGATGGGAACAACACAGGGATGGCAACTATCGTACAAGGCATGGGACATCCCTCACCACAAAGAATTGAGCCATCCAAAACACCAACAGCATCCACACTGAGAAACAGATATCACACATTAATATTAATAATAATATTAAAGTATCAAGCTGGGGAGTATCAGTGTCCCTAGGACTATCTATTTGGGATGTAAAAAATTAAAAGTCACCAAAAACTATACTGACGTTTTAAACATGCGCCCATTAGGACAGATTTTTCTGGCTCGATGACATTTGGTGTAAGACTGATGGGATTTAGCCCCGTTATTTTCAGAGCCTACCATGTGTTCAGACAACTTGAATGTTAAACTCAACACAGTCAAACTGGAAGTAGCAGAGAACAGAATTATAGTCCAGAAATATCTAAAGCCATGATTCTTAATGGGTAAAGGCAGCTTACCAAGAACATTTACAAACTCCATATGCCTGGCACCCGCGTTTTCTCTCTCTCACACATACATATACACACCAGCCTCTACTGAGGCCCTGGTTCTAAAGAACAGTATCTGTGTATGAACTACGTGGCACGAAGAGCAGCAAAATGTTTTTTAAAATAAGAGGTACATGTTTTAAATGATTTTTAGAAACAAATGTGTTTCTATAAAATACAGCCTTCTTGATGTAGGGAAACAGGATCATGAGTGTACTTTAAGAAGCTAAACACAACCTGACAGGTTAAAGCAGAGCTACAAAGTCAGTATTACAGAGGCTGGTTGGAAAGAAAGCTGAACTCATCAAGACTATGGATTTGTGCTTTAGGTAAAGTTAACCAGGAAAATCTGTGACTTAGTAAGGGAGATCTCACCATTCTGACATATTCTCATCAGAGCCCTGTTTTTGTTCATCTGCTTCACACTCCATCCTTTCTTTCCTTCCCGTTTTGCTTAGGAAAGTCCTATTTTCTGCTGCTTCGCACAACCCGTGACCTGATGAGGTCCAGGGAGTATTCTCCTTCCAGCGGGACAGACGTTGCTTCTTAGCAGACTTGAACCTGCAGCCTCTCTCATAGCTCCAATCTGACACCTTGAGCTTCTGCTGAAGGCTGGCAGCCACCTCTGATGTTACGCGCTTCACCTTCCGCCGGCGCCTCAGCGGTCGACACGGTGCATTTTCAGTAAAGGAGTCAGATTCATGCCAAGAATGTTGCTTACTCTTAACAATGGCGTTAAGAGCTGGGTGCCGTTTGGCTACCATAGTGTCATCAGAGTCACTAAAATTGGTGACTGGGGCCATTTCTCGACAGTCCTTGATGGCCTCATCCAGACTTGACTCAGAGGCCTCACTGTAGCAGCAGGTATGCTCTGCCAGGTGAGTGAAGTCTGAACGGCGCTTCCGGCCTCTCCGTTTGCGAAGCTGCCGCCTCTGCTGCCGAGGGCTCAGCGCCATCTCCTCCCACAGCTCACCAAGCTTATTCTGCTCAGATGTCTGCTCCAAGGCTGAGGCTAAGTCATGTACCAGCTCATCCATGAGGCCACATCTGCCAAAAGGAGGTTCAAAAAAGAGAAAAAAGAAGAAGAAAGACTGAATAGGATCTGTTGTTTTCGAATAATTTTTAAAACAGATCATGGCACTGCAGAGTCCACCCTATCTACAGAAAATAAAGTCACCTTTCACCTGGCTACCCTTAGACTCTATTCCTACCATCCATACTCCCTTAAGCCGTTAAAAATAGGTACCTGGCCCTTGTTAAATGCCTGAAGTCAGCATGTTCTTAAAGCACAAAAACTCAAAATACTCACCAGATGACAAATGGGTTATTAGTAAAACAAGCAAACTCAGGGGAATAAATCAGTCATTCCTCTTTTCCCCCAATTAAACTTGCTAAACTAAATTACCTGATGATCAGATCTAAAAAGATTAGAGAACGTCTCATCTGTCCAAACAGGAGCAGAAAAACACTCAACTTCAAAACCATGGATGAAAAGACCGTTCTATGGTCTGGGGTCACTAATAAGAATGTTTGTGGCAGGAAGAGAAAGACAACTTAGTGACACACTTTACGGAAGGCTGCTTGCAGTTTTAGTGTTCCAAGAATCTGTAGTGACCCAGGTTTGTACTCTGCATGGAAAAAAAAGACCAAGTTTGCACCCATTCTGGTCCCAACTACCACCCAGAAGCTACCAGGCCAAGAGCCTTAAAGAGTATGTCATATATTTGTGAATAATTAGCACTTTTAAGTCTTCTTGCCATCCTTCAGAAAATAAATTAAGTGATTATCCAAGTTTTGTGCTTTAGTGCCAGACAGTCACACAAAAACACGTTATAACTGAGGCTGAAATGACAAGGATAAGAGGGGTCTCTAAGATTTCTAGCTAACAGTTTTCCAAAGTTTCCCGTTTTTCAACTCATTCTTGTCAAACCATCATACTTCAGGGATCACTTCACAGGCAAACCTTCCAGAGGCTGAGAGCAGAAGTAATTTTCAAAATGCCTTTTTAAAGGGAAACGTTTAATATACTTCGTACAACATCTAATTAAATACATTTTAAATTAGCACCTTTTCCCTAGCCCTTGTTAAGTCCAACGTATTTCAAGACCATAATTAGAGCTTAAAACTCTGTGGCGCCACTCTCAGACCATAGTTCCATTCACACAGTTTACATTTTGCAAAGGATTTTCTAAAATCTATTTTCATGCTATCCTTATGGCAACCAATTTAAAGGCAGGAGGAGCAACGGGGACACCTAGTCCCAAACTACCAACCAAACAAAACTCAGTGTTAAAAGCCACATTCATTTAAGCAATAAGTAGTTTAAAACACCATGGCTGGGGTTTGGGAGACAACTGTCTCTAAAACCGAAATAGATAAGTGGGGACGCACTTATCTAAATCTATTTCCCTAATAAAAAAACTACTGCTTTAAAAACTCAAACAGAACTGAACAAACTTTAACGTGAAACGGAGTTACCAAACAACTTGCAGTCGACTGTGCAGTCGAATGCCAGGCTCAAAGGCTGCAATTCGAACAGGAGGTGACAGAAGAACCCTGGAACTCCCACCCTCCCTGGATGCACAGTCCGAGAGGGTCCCGGGGCCAGGCAAGCACTCGGGGAGACAAAGGCTGTCCGAGTCACACAACAGAAGGAACGAGAAACTAGCAGAAGTAAAAAGAGTGGCGGGCAAGCGCACGGTCGGCGGGGCTAGGGGGGGTGGGGGCGGGGAACGGGTTTGGGGAGGGGCTGGGGGAGGCAGGAGGCAACTTCTCAATTTGGGTGACCAGGGGTAGGGGGTCAGCCCTTCCAGGGCAGAAACTGCCAAAATGCAAGTCCTGGCGACTAAACTCCCTCCGTGCTCAAGGGTCGCAACATGGCCACATCCGTGAGAAAAAGCGTGTTTCGAAGGACTCCCCCAACGCCCGGGCCCGCCCCCGAGGACTAGGGCGACCACGGCTCGGGACACCAAGCCCTTACGCTGTCGCCAGCTCAAAAGAGCCAGACACTAGAGAAGAGAGAAGGTGACTGTCGCCCGGGAGATGGCCCAACCCTCATCCCCCGGGAGATGGCCCAACCCTCATCCCCCGGGTCAGGAAGATGGGCCCTGAAAAACAAGGCCCCGCCACCCTCTCCCCTCCCGCCAGCCTCCCGGGCCCCATGGTGCCCCTGGCCGCTCCGCCGCGGCCCGGAGCGCCGATCCCCGCTGGCGCGGGCCCCCTGGGCCCCGACCCCCTCACTCCCCGACCCTCTCACCGGCTTCCGCAACCACCTCCGACGGCCGCCGCTTTCGGGGCCGAGTCTCCCCGCCGGGGCTTCCCTCTCTGACCTCATTTCCGGTCTGAGCCGGTGGGGTGGGGCGGTGGTGGAATGGGAGGAACAGGCTGCGCGAGAGGGCCCGCCCCGGCCCAGCGCTTCCGGCCCGCGGCTGCGCCCACTTCCGCTCCCTTAGGGGCGGGGCCTCGAGAACCCGGAAGAAAAGCAAGGGGGCAAGGGGGGGCGGAGTTTAGGGGCTGACTGGACCGAGGGTTCCCGTGGGGCTGAGGTGCCCATCTTGGTGAAGGGCCTACCAATGCAGGCCTCGTCAGCCTTGGAGGCGTCAGGAAATTGGGCGCTAGGGAGGGGCGTCGGCCTTGCCCTTGATCGCTGACCTACTTTATACAGGGTGTGTGAAGTTAGGGAAATGGATCCTCATTCTTTTTTTTTTTTTTTTTTTGTGGTATGCGGGCCTTCCTCTGTTGTGGCCTCTCCCGTTGCGGAGCACAGGCTCCGG
>NC_041224.1:156213898-156244244 GCF_002837175.3 Physeter macrocephalus
CCATGGCTCACGGGCCCAGCCGCTCCGCGGCATGTGGGATCTTCCCATACCGGGGCGCGAACCCGGTTCCCCTGCATCGGCAGGCGGACGCGCAACCACTGCGCCACCAGGGAAGCCCCAGGATCCTCATTCTTAACCATGCGAGTTGTACAACCTTTGCGGGGGTAGCACGAGTGAGTTGCTCAGACTATTAAAGATACACATGCTTGAGTAACAAAACAAAGTAGTATTGGATTATAACTTGAAGTGTAAAAGTAATATCCATAGTCAAACTGGTATAAATCAATTACAGATACAAATAAATTTATAAATGGGAAAGAAGAGCTAAGTCTCTGGTGCAGAATTCCAAACAATTTTTATAGATACTCCACCCTGAGGCATAACTCCTGATTCTAAATGTGGACTGTGCAGGGACTTCCTCCCAAAGAGTACAATATGGAAAGTGGGGGGAAGTGAGTAACTTTTACAGTGGAGAAACAACTACAGTGGAGTGACCTTTCCAGTGGAGAAACTAGCACTACCTCAGCCGGGTGATCAAAGTTAACATCAACAGTGATAAATCATGTTGACAGTATGCGGACTAGATATGATATGATGAGAATGGCATTTTATCTCTATGGTACTTTCCTTCTAAAACTCATAACCCCAGTCTAATCAAAAGGAAAAAAGTGGACAACCCCCAAGTTAGGGACATTCTACAAAATGTCTGACCAGTATTCCTCAAAATTGTCAAGATTTTCAAAGACAAGGAAAGTCTGAGAAACTGTCACAGCCAAGAGGAGCCTATGGAGACATGACAACTAAATGAAATATGGTATCCTGATGAGATACTGGAATAGAGAAAGGACATTAGGTAAAAACTAAAGAAATCTGGATAAATTATGTACTTCAGTTAATGTTGATAATAATGTCTGTACACTGGTTCATTAATTGTGACAAATGTGCTCTACTAACGTGAGATGTTAATAACGGAAGAAACTGAATACAGGGTATGTGGGGACTATCTGGAGTACCTTCGGATTTTTCTGGAAACCTAAAACTATTCTGAAATAAAAAGTTTATTTTTAAATATGCACATACCTTTTGACCCAGAAATTCTGCCTCTACGAATTTTATCTAAAGAAAAATTTGGAAATGGGCACAGAAATGTTAAATACAGGTAAATTCATCTTTGTAGCATTGTGGAGGAAGGAGTGAGAAGACTAGAAAAAAGCCAGACATCCTACAACAGGGGTTAGTTATCTAAATTACGTCTATGGGATGGAATACCTTGCAGCCTTTTGAAATTGACTGGAAGAATATTTAATGACATGAAAAGTCATCAATTTCTTGTGTACATTTCTGTATGATGGTTGTATCTTAATAAAAAGGTTACTCTAAAAATGTAGCTTATGACTCTATTCATGCATAAAGGAAACTAAATCTATACTTGCACAGGAATATGACCTGAATGATACACTACCTATCATCCAAAATAGTTCCATTATAAGTGACTGTCTCTACTACCTGTTGCTTTTGTGGATTTTAAGAATTTTCTGTAGGTGAAACATTGTGTAAAGAATTAAGGGAGGAGGCAAAGAAGACTGAGGTTTTGAGCCACAGTGACTAACAGAGTGGTTGGTGCCATTTGCACAGCGAGAGAAGACAAGGAGAGAAAAAGGTTCACTTTGGACATGCTGAATTTGCGACTCCCACAGGATAAAAAGATGGAAATGTTCAAGAGGTATCCACAGCCATCAGCCCTCTTTTCTGCTTAAGTGAAATTCTCTCCTACAAATCATATCCATTCCCATGGTGTCAGTTGCCTCCATCAGCACTGAAAGCTCCCAAATTTCTTGAAATCCAGCTTTTGTTTTCAGATTTATGCTATATATTTCCACTTATTTTCTCGACCAGCATCTCTAATTTAAGATGTCAAAAGAAATCTTAGTTTCTTCCATAGTCCCTATCATATTTGCCCCTCCTCCACTATTCCCAGTTTGGGAAATGTCAGCACCGTCATGCAGTTACCCAGGTGAATTAGCCATTAGTCCCTGCTTTTTCCTTAATACCTCTTCATCCAATTAAATGCCAAGCTTTGAGGATTCTACTTCGATAGTATTCTTGCATCCACCCTCCCTCCTTTGCTTTCTGTCTGCCACTGGCCACATCTGGGTAGGCAACCACTCTTCTGGATGGTACAGCAGCCTCCTTACTGGTCTTGCCACTTGCAGTCTCTCCCCCAAAAGTCATTCTCTACACTGGCACCAGAGTGAGATTCCTGAAACACCATTTCACTTCATCCATCTTCCACTACTTACTATATCATGCTTGGCACACCAGACCACTTGCTCTTTCTTGAACACCACTGGGACTTGAGGGGATTTAAAGGCTCAATGCCGGGAGGAGATATGGGGATATATGTATATGTATAGCTAATTCACTTTGTTATACAGCAGAAACTAACACACCGTTGTAAAGCAATTATACTCCAATAAAGATGTTAAAAAAATAAATTAATTTAAAAAATAAAGGCTCAATGCCAGTGTCACCTCCATGAAGACTTCCCCTTGCTTGTCTACTCTGTTGGGCTCTCTCAGCACTTGCTGGTATCTTTATTACATCATCTTCTTTATTCAACCTTGAATCTGAGCCAGTTATGTGCAAGTTTGCCTCCCCAGCTAAACTACTCGTATAACAAATATTTACTGAGTACCTACAACATGCGTGGCCCTACACTAAGCTCTGGAGACATAGCTATGTGAACAAAAGTGAAGCCTACACTCCATTGCCCCAGAGACCCAGTCCTAGCCATTGTATTCTCACCAGTTCCTAGCACAGTGCTTTGCACATGCTAGGTGCTCAGAAACTATTGTCAGTTGAAAAAACAAATATTTGTTTACTATGCTGGAACAGGAAATTCGAAGTGCTTGTCTCAATCTTAAGAGAAAATGTGAATGAAAGCTAGTGATGGTGGGATCTGTGGGCAGGGCCATTCGACGAAAACGGGTGCAAGAGAAGAAGCCTGTGGAGAACAAGGTGGCCAGCTCAAAGGACAGAGAGCATTGGAAGAAAACCAGTGTACAGAAGCCAGAGAAGGGTGACATTTAAGAAAAAGAGGACCAAAAGGAAAATTGGGGAGGAACAGTTCTCAGGAAAGGCCATCACACTTGCTGATTGAAGCAGGCACTGATGATAGTGGAGGATAGGAGTTATGAGCAGACTTGGAGCAGGTAAAATGGAGGCGGGAGAGAAGCCAAGGGTGAAGCTCCATATGTGCCTAGCTGTGTCCAGCGCGGACGGCTTAACTTCCTCATCTGTAAGATGAGACAATAACAGAACGTACTCATCTACTGGGTGGAGGTTAAATGAAATAATGAATGCAAAGCATTTCATATAGAGCCCAACACAAATTAAGCACTCCAAAAATATTAATAATTACCAAGAAGAGGAAGACAGTCTAGTCAACAAGTTTCCCTCAATTGACCATCAGGGTGGAACTGTAAGTTGAATGAGCAAATCACCAGCTGAAAAGGATCTGCACACAGTAAGCTTCTCCCTCCTTTGTCCTTCCCACCAAAAAAAAGTACCTCTGCTGATTCATTAGATTCCCTGCGGTTATAATAAGCTGAAAGTCCTCATCATGGTCTGCACAGCCTGGGATCTGGTCCCTGCCCTATGCTCCTAGTATGAACCCACTAAGCTGTTCCTCCCTGCCTCCCCACTCCCACCCCAGGGCCTTGGCATATGCTGTCCTGCAACCAAGAATACCTGTCTATAGGGCTTTGCAGGTGAGGGTCAAGGAATCTCCTCATCTTTGAAGTCTTGACTAAAATGTCACTTCCATAAAGGGGGCTTTTCTAATACCATCTGAAGAAATCCTACTCCCCTAGCCATTTTCTATCTTATCATCTTCTTTATTTCCATTATGGCCTATATCATAATCCAACATTACCTTGTTTATTTGGTGTGTACTTATTTATATTCTGTCACCTCCCACTAGAATATAAATATAAGAACAGGGACATTGTCTTTTTTTTTTTGCCTTCGTGTCCCTCCACAATTCTTTTCCTTGCTCAGAGCTTCTCTTTAAACTGATCCAAGACATTCTGGAATCTTTCCAGAAATTTTTCCAATAGTCACTGAAGAGATGTTCCTAATGGAAGCAGTGTCCACCAAGGAGGGCAGGAAGTGTCTGCATTTACCTGAAAAAATGAGTGACTCCCTGAAACTTGCCCTCCTCCCTGGCCTCAGCACACCTGATGCCTTTTCTTTTGCAGGTGGGCAGATGGCAGAAGTTTGCCAAACTCCACCTCTGCCACAGCTCTCATACTCTCTCACGTACCCTCCTCAACTCTATAGAATTTGCGGGGCGGGGGGTCGTTCAGGTAACATTTATTGAAGGCTAACTATGGGCCAGGCATCATGCTAAAGACTTTAAATTCATTATTTCATCTCATCTTCTCCAGAACCTTTCTGACGTTGGTGTACATATTCGTTTCCTGTTGATTCGATACCAAATTATCACATATTTAGTGACTCAAAAGAACACAAATTTATTATCTTACAGTTCTGTAGGTGAGACGTTCCACATGGATCTCACTGGGCTAAAATCAAGGTGCCAGCATGGCTTGTTCCTTTCTGAAGCCTCTAGGGGAGAGTCCATTTCTTTGCTTTTTCTAGCTTCGAGAGGCCCCCCACATTCCTCAGCTCGTGGCCCCTTCCTCCATCTTCAAAGCCGGCAGTGGTGAATCTCTCTTATCCTCCTGCCGTCACATCACTCTCTGGCCACAGCTGGGAAAGGTTCTCTGTTTTTAGGAACCCATGTGCACCCACATGGATAATCCAGGATAATCATCCCATCTCAAGGTCCTTAACTTTAATCATACCCGCAGAGTCCCTTTTGCTATGTAAGATAACACATTCACAGATTCCAGTGGGCCATTATCCTGCCTATCACGGCCCAAAATCCAGCTCTGCCTGACTCCAAAGCTTGTACACACTATCTCTAAGCTGTGTTCACCTATTCCTACCCCTTCCTTTCCTCTCACTACTACTGCAGTGAATGCTACTGGCTGCCTACCAGACAACCCCCTTCCTTTTTTTAATGGAGCCTTCCCCCTTATATTAGTCTACTAGGGCTGCCATAAAGCAATACCACAGACTGAGTGGCTTAAACAACAGACATTTATTTTCTCACAGTTCTGGAGGAAGTCCAAGATCAAGGTGCCAGCAGTATTGTTTTCTTCTGAGGCTTCTCTCCTTGGCTTGCAGGTGGCAACCCTCCTGATGCTTCTTCATACCCCTAATGGCTCTCTGCATGTCTCAATTTCTTCTTCTTATAAGGACACCGGTCAAATTGGATTAGGACCCTACGCTAACAGCCTTATTTTAACTTAATCACTTCTAAAGGCCCTACCTCCAAATACAGTCACATTCTGAGGTCCTGGGCTTAGGGCTTCAACTTATGAACTTGCGTGGAGACATAATTGAGCCCACAGCTCCCCACTAATCCATGTGCTTGGAAAATGCTGACCACACCCCCATCTCAAGGGTTGTTGAATCCCATTCCCCATGCAGATTGTTTCAGGAGCAGGCGCATCACCCAACTACGAGCAAGGAGACATGAGGGGAGAATTGTTGGGGACGCCTTCTGAGACAAGTTTCTACTCTAGAGAGAATCGTAGGAAGACATCATGTCTCTTCCTTTTCTGGAAATTGTTATGTCTAGATATGACATCTAGAATTGTTACAACCTTCTTGCTAACATCCCAAGGATGAAGCCAACACTGAGGATAAAAGGGCAGAGAGAGGAAAAGAACCTGGACCTCAGGTAACAACCAACCCTGAAGGATCTATTCCAGAACGTATGTGTTCTGTTATGTGACATACCAAATGTCCATGTTTTTTAAGCAACTTTGGGTTGCTTGCAGCCAAGAGCATCCTAGCTTTTTACCTGCCCACCATTCAGGCCACGCTCTGTATCCACTACCATCTTTTTGCCCACCATTAGGACCAAAAGCTGCTCTACCACTTAAGGCTGGCAAAACCTGCAGCTCCTCTACTCATGTCCCTCTTGCATTCCCTTCACAGAAGTGACAGTGCAGTGTGCACCCAATCTTCTGCCCTGACATGCATGAAAGTTGTTTAGCCATTGAGAGCTTAGACAATACAAATTCTTGGAGTTCTGTGTTTGAAAGGGGCTCACACAAGATGTAGGGCCTGTCTGGACAGGTAATGAGGGGCTGAAGTAACCAAGCATAGATGAGCTTACTTTGACACGGAAGGCACTGGAAGTAACAATAAGCAAGAAACTGGAGTGTTCAGAGGGCTGGGCCAAGACTGTTTAAGCTGCAGCTTGTTGGAGAGCATATGGGGAAATGTGCTGTAAAGGCAGCTCGAACTGAATTATGAAGGGGCCAGAAAGGGAAATTAGTGTTTATGGGGCACCAATGCGCCAGAAACTGCCTCAGAAATGCATAGAAGATCAAGTTAGATGATAATATAATAGTAGTTAATATCTATTGAGTCTTCAGTAGGTGCCAGACACCATTCTAAATATTAACATGGGTAAACCTAATAATCCTTACAGTACTATTCTTATTTCCATTTTACAGATGAGAAAAATAAGTCACAGAGAGGTTAAGTAGCTTGCCCAGGGCCACACACTGGTAAGCATGTAACCAGGCAGAGCCATCTCCTTAACCACTAAATTTTATGCCCCAAAAATGAATAGCAGTGCTTAGCACACTGCATGACACATAGCAATATGTACACACATACATGATATACATTAACTGTTAGACATATGTTGATTATACAGATTTGTACCTCTATTATACATTAATAAAATCACTCAACTAATCCTCATAATAACAATTTAATGAAAGCGCTTTGTCCTAACTTACACAGAAGAGGAAACTGAACCTTAGAGAAGTTAACTGGAATCACACAGCTGGTGTGTGAAATAACTGTGATCAGAACCAGGCATCTGATTTCAAAGGGTACTGTTTTCACTATACTCTCTCCTCCCCTTTTGGGAGGCATTTGGCAGGTATTGCCTGCACTGACATTCATTCAGTCAGTCAGGATATATTTAGTGAGTGCGTACCAAATCCTAGATACTGAAGATACATCTGTGAACAAAACAGACAAAAGTCCCTGCCTTCAGGATTCTTCCCTTCTCGGGGGAGGAAGACAAACAATAAACAGATCCATATATGAACTGTCAGGTGGTGGAAGTGTTAGAAAGAATAACAAAGCAGGATAAGGGGAAAGGGATTGCTAGACTTGGGGGCTTGCTGCTATTTGTGATAGGTCCCTCTGACAAGGGCTCATCTGTGCAGATACCTCAAAGAAAGCAGGGAGTATGCCATCCAACCATCTCAGGAATGAACATGCCAGGCAGAGGGAACAGGGCAGGGGTCATGAGGTGGTATGTTAGTTTCCTAGGGCTACTATAACAAAGTACCCAAAACTGGGTGGCTTGAAGCAGAAATTTATTCTCTTACAGTTCTGGAGCCTAGACGTTCAAAATCAAAAGTGTTAGTAGGGTCCCTCCAAAAGACTCGAGGTAAGTATCCTTCCTTGTCTCCTACCTTCTTGTGTGGTTCTTGGCATTCCTTGGCTTGTAGATGCATCACTCCAATCTCATCCTCACAAGGCCGTCTTCCCTCAGTGTGTGGCTGTCACTATGTCTCTTCTCTTCTTGTGAGGACACTAGCTATTGGACTAGGGCCCACCCAAATCCAGTATGGGTTCATCTTAACTTGATTACATCTGCAAAGATTCTATTTTTAAATAAGTTAGCTGGAGGTTAGGACTTGAACATATCTTTTTGGAGGACACATGAAAAATTGGAGTCATTAATGGCATCATCTTATCACAGTCCTCCTGTGGGTCACAGTTATTCATGTCCCTCCCACATGCAAAATATTCACACCCCATCCCAGGACACCCAAAAGTCTCATCCAACCATGGCATTGGGCTAGGAGTCTAAGATGTTGTGATCTACATTAGGACCAAATGCAACTTCTTAAATGTGGCTCCTCTTGATCCAGAGATTTATTGATTAAAAGGACAATTTGGTCTGGCTGGGCTGGGGTGGTATGGTGGAGACAAGGGTTATTTAGAATATTTATATTTAATATGATTATTGATATGGTTAGTGTATTCGTTTGCCAGGGCTGTCATAACGGACTGGGTGGCTTAAACCACAGAAATGTGTTTTCTCACAATTCTGGAGACTTGAAGTCTAAGATCAAGGTGTCAGCAGGTTTGGTTTCTTCTGCGCCCTCTCTCCTTGGCTTGTAGATGGCTGTCTTCTCTCTGTATCTTCACACTGTCTTCCCTATGTGTGTGTCTGTGTCCCAAATTCCACTTCTTATAAGGACACCAGTCATATTGGATTAGGGCTCACGCTAACAATCTCATTTTAACTTAATCACTTCTTTAAAGATCCTATTACCAAATATGGTCACATTCTGAGGTTCTGGGAATTAATTCATCAACATATGAATTTGGGGGGATATAATCAGCCCATAACAGTTAGGTTTAAATCTATCATCATGCTATATATTTTCTATTTGTCCCATCTGCTCTTTGCTCTTTTTCCCACTTTTTCTTCCTTCTTTTAATTGAGTGTTTTTTATTTCATTTTATGTCCTTAATTACCGTATTAGTTATACTTCTGTTTTATATTTTTACTGTTTGCTTTAGCGTTTATAGTATACATCTTTAACTTATCTTAGTCTGACTTCAAGTAGTACTGTAACACTTAAACCTCGTATAAAAAGCTTACAACAATATCCCTCCATTTCCTCTCTCCTAGCCTTTGTGCTATTGTTGTCCCACATTTTACTTCTAAATATGGCAGAACTCCCACAATACATTCTTATTTGTTTGCCTTAAGAGATTTTTTTTTAATCAGAAAAAAAATTATGATTTCACAAATAGCACTTTCGGTGCTTTTCATTCCTTTGTGTAGATCCAGATTTTTCTGTGGTATAATTTTGCTTCTGCCTAAATTATTTTCCTTAACATTTCTTGTACTTCTGGTATGTTGATGATTCCTTCAGGTTTATCTGAAAAAAAATCTTTATATTATCTTCATTTTTGAAAGATATTTTGCTGGGTATAGAATCTTAGGTTGACGGTGCATTTCTTTTAGTACTTTTTAAAAGATTTTGCTCCATTGTCTTCTGGCTCACATTATTTCTGAGATAACGTCTCCTGTCACTCTTATCTTTTTATTTTTTTCTTTATACAGGCCATGCCTTTATACTGTTGTTGCTGTTAAGACTTTCTCTTTATCACTAGTTTTAAGCAATTTGACTATGATGTGTCTTAGTGTCATTTTTATCATGTTTCTTGTCCTTGGGATTCATTGAGCTTTTTGGTTCTGTGGGTTATAATTTTCATTCAATTTGGAAAGTTTTTGGCTATTATTTTTTCAAATATTATTTTTCTCCTCTCACTTCCTCTCTACTGCTGGGACTCCAATTACACATATTTTAGATTGCCTTAAGTTGTTCTTTTGTTCTTTCTTTTGTTGTTGTTGTCTTCTCGTTGGTTTTTTTTTTTTTCTGTTTTATTTTGGATAGTTTATATTGCTATGTCTTAAGAGTCATAATCTTTTCTTCTGTATTGTCTAATCTATTGTGAATCCCACCCAATATATTTTTTATCTCAGACATTGTATATTTATAGAAGTTAGATTTGGGGCTTTAAAAAATTTCCATGACTTTCTTTAATATGCTCATGTTTTTCTCTACCTTGTTAAACATGAAATGTAGTTATAAAAGCTGTTTAGGGCTTCCCTGGTGGCGCAGTGGTTGTGAGTCTGCCTGCCGATGCAGGGGACATGGGTTCGTGCCCCGGTCCGGGAAGATCCCACATGCCGCAGAGCGGCTAGGCCCGTGAGCCATGGTCGCTGAGCCTGCGCGTCCAGAGCCTGTGCTCCACAACGGGAGAGGCCACCACAGTGAGAGGCCTGTGTATCGCAAAAAAAAAAAAACAAAAAACCCCAGAAAAGCTGTTTAATATCCTCATCTAATAGTTCTGTCATCTGTGTAATTCTGAGTCTGTTTTTAATTGACTGGTTTTTCTTTACATTATGGTTGCTTCTTTGTGCCTGGTAAATTTTTTTATTGTTTTCCAGACATTTCTAATTTTACCTTGTTGGATACTGGAAAATTTTTTATTCCTTTACTTATTTAAGGTGGGAGAGTAAATACAGTCCCTATTACTCCATTAATGCCAGAAACAGAAGTCCCAGGCCCTGTATTACATTGAGAATATTTTACTGGCTTGGGAGACTAGAGATTATTTTTCAGTCCAGGAAGTTCTGGCCCCTTTATATTCCCTCTAAATTCTGTTGACAAACTAGTTGTTTCCTTTTTTAGTCCACCTCTTTCTCATAGTACCTTATAGTATTCAGCTAGTAAGAGCCAGCTGATCCTTTCAGGACTCTACTTGAAAATTACTCAAATCTATAAGTTGATTAAGTACTTTTTCTACTGTCCAGATTACCTCACACAACAGTTTTACTGATTGTTTAAGTATACATAATATGGGTTACCTTTTTTCCAACCTGCTATAGGAGTATCTTTATCATCTTTTCCAGCCTCTACTTCCTACTTGTTTTCCAATCCCAAAGCCAATGTTTGTATCTTAGGCTTGGATTTTGATTTATTTTTTGTTTTTGGCAGCATCAAACTTCTAAGCATCAATTTGTGTATCAGTTATCTACTTCAGAATAATGCTGCATAACAAGCCACCCCAACATTTAGTTGTTAAAACAACATCCACTTATTTATTTCTCACAAGTCCATAGGCTGACTGGATAGCATTGCCCATCTGGGCTAGGATTGGCAGATCTCTGGGCTTGCTCATGTACCTGCAGTCAGCAAGGAGCTAGCTGCTCTAGTATATCTTTTTCTGGGACAAGTTGGCTATCTTCCACATGCCTCCAGCAAGCTGGCACAGTCATGTTATCATGACCAGAGTCTAGCCCTGGTATAGTCTCATGACTGTGGTAGTGTTCTGAGAGGTACACACAGAAGTACACATTCTAAGATGGAAAAATGCAGCGATGACTCCACTCGAGTCAAGCTTGTAATTAACTGAGCCACTGGCTAAAGCTAGCAATGTGGCGAAGCCCAGAGTCAGCATGAAAACGCACGAACAAAGGGTATATGGACAGGGAGGCATGAAAAACCAGGACAGTAATGCAATCAGTCTATCCTACCCTATGAAGTAGATATTAGTATTATTATCATTGTCCTCATTTAACAGATAGCAAACAGGTACAGAGAAGTTAAATAATTTGCCCAAGGTCTCAGCTCAGTTGTGGTGGAATTTGTGTTTCTACCCAGGTAATTTGGCTGTGGAATCCCTGTCCGCAATGCTGTACTGCCCTCTGGGAACAGGCCCAGGGCATTATGAGAGCCTCTACCCCTCTCCCCATTTGGATAACGGGTCATCCAGCCTCCTCTTGGGGCCTTCCAGGGACAGATGGCAACTCATCCCTCCCTAGCTCAGCCACTGCCCCCAGAGATCAGCCAGAAGCCACAGCTCTCCAAGGTCTGGCTACCAGTGGTCAATAGGGTTTGGACCCTACCGGTCCCTGTTTCCTGGCCTCCAGTGCCTGTGGCCACACAGTGAAGTCTTTCAGTGATCAAAGGCAAGGAAGAGAGAAACAAAAGAAGGAATAAAGTCAAGAAATGTGCCATGAAGCTTCTTGTAGCGCAAAGCAGAGAAAGTCATTTCCAACTTCTTTCATCTCCTAGATGAAGCCACTAAATAAAGGGGCAGAGCGGCGAACACAAGGGCTTTTAATCTGTCTCATCTCCTTCATAATAACTGCAAATTTTCCCTGGGCCCCTGGGAGTGAGCCTCTTCCCTCCGCTCGGCCTTATCTCCCCCTCCACATTTCGCTGGCGCCGCGCCGCTCCCCACGCGCGCTGCCCGGGCCGTCCCGGCGAGGCCTGGGGGAGCCGCCGCTCCCCGCCTCATTGTTCCGGCGGCCCGGGGCTCGGAGGAGGGATGAAGGCCAGTCAAAGGGAAGCGGGCTCGCCGCGGCTTCATTAACGGCGGCCTTTCAGCGGCGCACATATCGGAGCGAGGCCTTTTCAGAGGCGCTAATTAGCAATTTGGATCCTTCCCCCCTCTGGAGAGGCGCCTTCAATCTAACAAGTGGGAACAGCGCTGCGCTCCCTTTTTTCTTGCACTTGGTATTTATTGTTTTCCATTTCTCCCTCTCCTTCTCTTCCCCTCCCCACCTGCCGCATTGTCCTGCTCGCTGCCACCAGATAAGGGCTGTGGGGTGGGGGGAGGGGTGCATGATTAATCACTCTTTTAATTCTCTGCTAATGATAACTTTCTCGCACTGAGAGAAGTTAATCTTTCTTGGATGCTGAGAGAAGCGGGAGAGTTGGGACAGGTGGGGCTGGGTTGAGTGAACACCGGAAGGGCGGAGATGACAGAAGGGACTACTCTGCTCTAATCCCCTCTCCCCCACCTAATGTCCCAACTTTCCCGCCCGACCACTTGGCCGTACAACTTGATACTCTCATTCTCTGGCCCCCTCTGCCCAGCAGCAACCTTTCCCAACCTATAGAAAATTCAACTTTTACTCTTCAAAGGTCAGCTAGGATGCCACCTCCTCTGTGAAGCCAACCCTGATTGCCCTGTCCTGCCTGAGTTTCCCTCCCTTCTCCTTCTGAAATCCCATAGCAGTCTGCACACCACCTTTATGTGCTGAATTCTGCCCATGCTGTTATGGCTGTTCACAACTAGAGTATAGAGACCACCAATCTTTAAAATGTCTATATCCTCCATAGGATCAGTATGCAGTAAATGCTTGTTGAATGAATAGATCAACAAATTCCTGACTGCCACTAGAATATAGGTTTGTTTTTTTTGTGTGTGTTCTTTTACTTCTTTCCCAAACGTATAAATAGCACCTGCTACCTCCCAGGTACTATTCTAAGTAAATTACATTAAATTAAAATGGTATTAAATGACATTCAGTCATTTAATCCCTATACAACCCTATGAGGTAGATGTGATCTGCATTTTACAGATGAGGAAACCAAGGCACAGAGAGGTTAAGTAACTTGCCTGTGATCACAGAGCTGTTAAGCAGCAGAGCTGCGATTCAAACCTAGGTGGTCTGGCGCCAGAGTCCGTGTTCTTAAAACCACCTTGCTAGGATATGATCTTGGCTTCCACGGAGGCCCCTGCCTCTCTGCCTGGATGGAGGGATGGACTGGGAGGGAGGCCCAAACTAAAAGTCCAGGCAGGCGCAGAAGGGATGGTAAAGGTGGCAAATGAGCAAGGCCTTCACCTGGAAAGCCCACACAACAGCCAGATTTGACACCTGGTATTTGGCATTTGGCCACTAAGTCAGCACTGTCGGTAATGGCCTAAGCCCTGGGCCCCTGGACCATGACCATGCCCCCAGCTGACCTGATCTCCCTTCTCACCCCAGGCCCACTCCACTCACGGAGGCAGCAGGAGCAAAATTCCCAACAAACTCTGGGTTCTGCTATTCCGAACTGCGTGGAGTGGAGTGCCCCAGAGAGGGAGGGAGGGCAGGAGAGCCCCTGAAAATCCCCTCCGAATTATAAACATATCCTCTTTAAGTACATTTCTAAGGATAACATTTGTATTACTCTGTCCTGTGCCTGCAGATAGGGCCGTGCATATCTCCTCCATCTCCCCTCCTTTCTCTCCATTCTGCTGGGAGCGGTCCCTATCTGAAGCGACGCTGGCAATCCACTTCCCTGCAATTGTTTCAATCGAGGGGAAAAATTAATTTCTGCCTATCGTTAATTGAGAGAATTGTGTGGAGGGCGAGGGAAGGGGAGGGGGGAGGAGAGGAAGGAAGAAGGTGGAGAGGAGCAATCGTGTTATTAACCGTGTCTCTTTCATAAGCAAATATTCTGATTGCCATCAGTGAGATGAGAGGCTCATTAATGCAGGAAGCAGAGAGGTGATTAGAGAACTTTCAAGAGCTATTGAGCTAAGTGTGAGGGAGGGTTGCAGGGATGTGGAGGCCGAGGGAATTTGGGAAGGACTAGGCTGGGGGGAAAGCCACTGGCCTTTAGATGGGCCTTCCTGCTCTTCTGCCTCCTCCACCCCTCTCCCCACTACTCACTTCCAAACAGTTCCCAAAGCCATCAGCTAGAGTTGGGAAAAATGCTAAACAGTGAGTGAAAACTTTGCAAAAGTCATACCTTCTCCAAAGACTTCATCCATCCTGATGCTAAACTGATAGTCTACAGGTGAAATTTTCTAGCCCCCTTACGAGTTTGTCTAATAGCACAGACTTATGCTATTTTAAAATTATGTTACTGTCTTTACAAGATTGTCTCTACCCTCTGATTTGCCAGTCCCCACCAGTTCCTGTTTATTGACCCCATCCTGCCTCACTTGTTTGCACCCCTGCCTGGCCTGTGATAGCATTTGTGTACTACTGGAGGTCCTGGGGGTTGGGGATTGAGAGGAAGGGGCTGTTGAGAGGAGGTGGGCATGTGGGATGGTGGCAGGAGTAGATGTTATTGATGCCATCTCACTCCTCCTGGCCCACCTCTGATTTCAGCGATAGCTGTGCTGGTCAGGTCCCTGTGAACCCATCCCAACCAAACCCATCTCAAGAAGGAGCCTCACATTTCTCTCCAGTTTTCTGCCCTAGGGACTTCTCCAAGAAGAAGGTGTTCAGCAGTACCTATCACCCACGCACAAGCATGGTGGAGAAGTATGGGAGAGTTTAAATGTATATATGTGTATAACTGAGTCACTTTGCTGTACAGCAGAAATTAGCACAATATTGTAAATCAACTTCAAAAAATTAAAAAAAAAAAGAAGTACAGGAGAGTTTATACCCTTGGGGGCAACCCTTAGCCAATGGGGCACAGGGCCCTGTGAACAAATACCCCGGGCTTTCCAGAAGCACAATTCTGGAAGGCATTGTGTACCTGGCTCAGAGGGCGTGGTGGAGTCAAGCCCCACTGCCAGCGAAACAGCTCCCTCATTAACTCATGCTTTTATTGTCTTTTCCTCTTTATCACCCTCACTTGCCCCACCCCTCACTCCTGCTTCCTGATGTCATCTCTCAAACTATCTATGCCCAAGTCTGTTCAAGCTCTGCTTTCAGGGGAACACAAATGAAACCAGTGGCCAGGTGTGTCCCCAATACACAGGGCAGGAGATGGTCACCAGGGAGAAATGGCAAGCACCACAAACAGCGATGGCTCCATGTGGCTCCGGGCAGCAGTGGTGTTAAAGACAAGGGCATGTGTGAGGCTAGAAGAGCCAAGACCAGGAGCCAGGGAAGACATGGAAGCTGTACGTTGTGCTCAGGTACTGAGACAAAGCCACATGGAGAGCCAGAGATGAGAACACCCAGAAACGGACACTCTGTCTGCCTTGGTCAGGGAGAGCTTTGTATGCAGCCCTGTGGCAGCACAGCCCAACGGCCAACTTCCCAGGTGGCGGCCAGCTACTGCACTGGGGCTCAGCATGCTTCAGACACTGTATGGCCATCTCTAGGTGCTTCCAAACCCCTCCCAACCAGCTCTTCCAAATGTGGACATGATAAAGTCCCCATGACAAATAGGAACCCTGCCCAGTCCTTCCTCACACTCAGGTCCTTTACCTCCCAGAATCAATCCCAATGCCTGTTTTCAAAGTAAGATGCTCTCAGCTGAGGCACAAAGAGAGGCAGAGGCTGCCTCTGGCAAAGGAATCCCAGGGAGAGAAAGGCGATGCGGACTCAAGGGATCCCAGGGAGAGAAAGCTGATGTGGGCTCAAGGGATAAGCAGCTGTGGTGGTTCTGTCCCCAACCCCCCCACGTCCAAAGGACATTTGGATTCTCTTCCAGGAACCAAATGCTCCCTTCCATCAGATTCCGACCACAAGTAGGAGAGCCACCAGCAAAGAGCCCAAGACCAAAAAGAGGCCAAAGAAAGAACTGGAAAGAAGAAAAGAAGAAAAGAAAAGGGTGAAAAGGGAGAACAGAGAGAGGGAGAGGCACTTGGAGATTTTCAGAACAATCTCCATTCTCTACGGTGCTTTCTGTTTAAAAAAAAAAATGAAAAAGGAATGATGGAGAAGGGGAGAGAGTCAGACAAGTTTAATGATGTGTGTTCAAAGCTCAGATTGGAAAAATGACAGAGAAAAGCAGCCTGTTTCGGCACTAATAAATTGTTCTCTGCCGTAAGAGGCGCCTGTCGCGGCATTAATACAGGCCCCTAATACACGGGTCAGGGTTAAGTAATTCTCTCCGGCAACTTAAGCGAATAATGAAGCTGGCAGCGGCTGGTGGTGCGGTGGGAGAGATGGTCTATGCCGCCGGCACTTTGTCTTCATTTATTATGCCAGCGGCTGCACGGACGGGAAGCCTCCGCAGAGGAGATATCGCTTCATTTCGGCAAGGTAATGAAAGCCGGGTTGGGGGGAGGATAAACCAATTTGCCGGCTGACACTGGAAGGAGTGATTTGCGGACTCAAGAAGGGGAGAGGAGGGCCCATGCACAAGGAGCCACAGGGCTAAACCAAAGAGGGCCAAGGCCCTTCCAGCTGCGCAGGGACCGGGTAGAGGCACTGAGTGGGAAAAGTGCGCCAGGCTGGGGGAAGGCGGGGGTAAAGTCCGTGGCCCAGGCTGGTGGGAACGTGGCTGGAAGGACACACTAGGAGTGAGGGGCAGGAACAGAGAACAGGCTAAGGAAAAGAAAGGTCACAGACATAGTGGGCTGAGGCTTGGGGATGAGGCACTGTAGGAAGAAAACAGACAGAAGCTGGAAGACAAGTAAAGGTCAAGGTCGTCTGGCAGAGAAAGCCAGGTGGGGATTGCAGGGGGAAAGTATGTGTTGGCTGATAACAGGAGAGTCTGAAGTTTCCCCAGAACACCCTGATGTTTGGTGATTGCTTCCTCTATGGGCAGCGCGGGCCAGTTTGGCCGTCAGAATCACCTTTGGCAGCTTCTGTCCTCCAGTGATAGCCTCAGGCGGCAATCTGAATCTGGGGACAGAGGGTCGGAGGTTGATGTTAAGGGAGATAAGTTGGGGGTGTGATCTAAAGCCCAGAGTATCTCTTCAGTCTGGATGGGTCCAAGTCACAGCAGGACCCTCCTTCCCCCCCTAGTTCTGTCTTAAACGTGGGGGGAAACCCTCCCTTGGGTCAGGCGTTCAGGTGAATCTCCCTTGCAGTTGAGTACCTCCCTCCAGCAGTCTGGCCCAATTACAAGTTGCCATTCTTCTCTGACACATGGGAAGTAGGCAAGCAAGCAGGGCAGAACTGGTAAAGGGACCCAGTCCTGCCAGTCTTCACAGAATGTTGGTAACTGCATCTTGTATGTGCTTCAGGGTCACATCTGAGCCAGAAGAAACACCTATAGGAGCAGGCATAACCCCAGGGATCTAGAAAGGGTTATGTAACATCACCCTGTTATCTTCCCAGACACTATCAACGTTCCCTCTTCTTTTCAGCACCAAGGCCTTTGGACAGCTCCAGCCAGAGGTTCGACTTACTTAAACAGGCCTTCTGCCCCCAGCACTGCATTTTCAAGTTACCTAAGATCTATTCCTCCTCTCTTGCCCCAAGATTAAGGTGAGCAGGTCTTCAGCAGTCAATAAATGGAGAAGAGTCTCAACTTCCCCATCCTCCCCTTGACAACATGCACTCCTCTCCCTCTTGCCCTATACCCAATCCTCCTCCCCATATCCTCCCCCTCACACACTCCCAAGTAATGCTGCCACTTTTCTCCCCCTGATGTGGGTTAAGGATTTCCAATAAGGACCAAGTATTTGAAGCTTAACACTGCAGTCTCTGGAGGAGCCAGGCCAATTTCACACTAATCTAACCCATGAAGGGAGAGAGCAGCGGAAGCAAAAATTACATCAAAGAGAAGTTAATGCTGAGGAGCAGGAGACATAAAAAGGAGCTGCTTTCAGTTTCAAATGACTACACCAATCTGGATTAAGAGATCAGCCTGCCAAATGCCTGTATCACCATTTCTGTGCCCGGGCACCAGGCAGAATGAAGCCTTGTCCTCAGGCACCTCTCTGAATGGGAGTCAGGGGAGAAAAATAAAGCTGCCAACCTAACTCCACATTCAGTGTCACAGGACATGCCCTGGACTAGGTGCTTCTGAGCATAAAAAAAGTTAAAGAGATACAAGAAAAAAGACTAGAAGGAAGCACACACTACGATACATAAAATAGATCATCAACAAGGACCTACTGTAGAGTACAAGGAACTCTACGCCATACTCTGTAATAACCTTTAGTGGAAAAGAATCTGAAAAAGAACAGATACATGTATATATACAACTGAATCGCTTTGCTGTACACCTGAAACTAACACAACATTGTAGATCAACTATACTCTGATATATATAAAATAACATGTTTTTAAAAGACTAGAAGGAAGCATATCAAAATGCTAGCTTTGTCTTCAGGTGATTTTTTTCCCCTCTCTATTGCTCCACAAGCTCTGTAATGAAGTTATATTATTTTCATAGTGACAGAAATAAAATAGATGTTTAAACAGCAGTGGAGACCCAGTGTTTTTCTCTCCATCTGGAATTTATATCTCCAGGCATTCTCCTTGGTACAGCACTTGGCATAGTTATGTTTATATGTGTAAAGCACTTTATAAATGACTGTGCTGAGGATTACGACGGTGCGGTCAGTGATGGAGGGGGGCTGTAGGTTCATTCACTACGACGGAAATGGCAACCCGAGAAGTTCTTAGCAGTTTAATTTTCCCCTTTCTCGCAGGATGGGGGGCTCTGTGTTGTTGAGTTCCCAGCACTTCACACAGAGCCTGACTGAATACCATTTATTAAAGGAGTAAAGGAATGAGTGAAAGGAGAAATAAAGATCTTTTCCATTTCGTTGGACGACAATAGAATTGTTCCAAAGAAGGCAGCTTAAATCTATCCTTCACCCCCCACAAGGCCCCATGGCTCCCTCCCAAACACACAGCCTGGTGCCCGGGACAGAATTCTTTTTGCCCTCACGTGCTCCCAGCATGACAGAGTCGCTTGGGCAGCAGTACACCTGGCTCTGAGATGGCCCATCTGCCCTCATCTTCTCACTGTTGGGCTTCTTCCCACTCCTTTAGCCTGAAGTCCACTGACCCCCGGGAATGAGCCACAGGATGAAGTGGAGGGGCAACAAGAGCTAGTGGACCCAGCCTGCAGAGCACCACCCACCCCCTTCTCTTTGGGGGAGAAGCCGCCAAAGTCGCCAGTCGTCCCGTTTTAAGTGAGTGGAGCTGAAGTGAGCCCAGCCTGCTGCCCACCCCTCCTCCTGTCCACCCCCAGGAGGCAGCCTGACAAGTGTAAATCCCAGAATGAATGAAGGCGCCCGGCCTCGAGGAGCCGGTGTCTCCCCGCGCATCTCCGCGCTGATTGACTTGTCGCCTCCGTGAGGCTGACTCTATCAGCTCCTCGGCGCCTCCAATTCCAGGTGTGATTTAGTTTGGAGATGAGAGGTGACAGTTAACATTGGTACTCGTCACTGTAGATCAGACGCAGTCATGCCGTCTTCCCCCTCCCCTCCTCCCCAGCCCGCCCGGCCCTCCTCCGGGAGACGCGGCGGTCAGCACACGGGCTCCTGCCGCGCCCACGCATCTCCCCGCGGGCCGGCGCGGGCCGCGGCTCCCGCCCGACCCCTTTCCGCCCTCCGCCTTCCCAAGGGTTTCCTCCAAGCCCAACGCCTTCCCCAGGCCGGACCGCGAGCAGCCCAACCTTCCCCAGGCCTGACCGCGAACAGCCCAAGTGCCCCTGTCTCCCCTGGGAAGTTTGAGAGGCTTTTCCTTCTGCCACCTCCTCGTCTTCTCTCTTTCCTGGCTACGCCAGCCTCTGGGTGTCCTCAGTCCCTGCTGGCACCTGGCTCAGGGTCCCCTGCAGGGACGGAAGGGTACTCACTGGGCTAGTGACTTCCTCAACGGGGGGAGGGTTTGGGTTGTGTTTCTTTTCTTTGAGGCATAACACACACAAAACGCACAATTCTTAGGTGCAGGGCACAGTGACTTAAGTGTATATAAAACCAGCCCTGTGGCCACGGGCCAGACCAGGCTAGAGAACATCTCTAGCACCCGAGCCCCTCCCTCACGCTCCTGCTTCCCCCTGCACACCCCTACACGCCCCCCCCCCGCCACCTCCCAGTTAAGGAGAGGTTTGAATATGTGAACTCTTGCTGAAAGGGTTAGATGTGAGTGAAATTCCTCAGGTCTGGAGGACCCAGCAGGGTCTAGAAGGTTTTTGTGGGGAGGGGGCGTGTCTCTGTGTCAGGTTCCAGGGAGCACACAGCCCAGGGCAGCCAGCATGGTGGAGGGCTTCTGACCTCCTGTTCATGCCCGCAGCCATCTCCTCTGCCTTGAATAGTGGGAGCTCCAAGAGTGGAAAAGATCTCAGAAGGCTACTTGGTCAGCCCCGCACCACTGGGCAGGGTCACGTCCCAAACCACTCTGGCCTTTCCACTTTCTGAAGGGTCGCCGCTGTTTCAGCAACGTGTGACTTTGTCAGTGGGGCAGTTTAGTCTTCCTCCAAACCTTCTCCCTCTTCTCTTGAAGCCCATTTCACTCATTCAACAGGCCCCTGTTAAGGCCTGGTCGTTGTAAACCCCACAGTCTTATCCATGCAGAGATGAGGGAGACGTGGTCTTTATTAACCTCTAATCTTGCAGGGGAAACAGGCATGACCCCCAATCTCTGTATAACAGGGCTAAGTAAGTGCTCTGTAGAGAGACAGGCAAAGAGCCAGAGAGGAAACAGCAGTTAATTTAATTTATCTACAGGGTGTAGAAGAGGACTGAAAAAGGCAAATATTCCAATATGGCAGAGTAGTGGGGATAAGCAGTTATGCCAACCTTGCAGTTCTAGGCTGCTGAGGCACCAGTGGTGGGCCCTCCCATGGGTGTCTCAGCACTCAGCAGTATCAACCAAGGCAGGTCGTGGATAGGCACACCCTTGGAATAGCCCCACCTGCATTAGCATCCTAGAAATTCCTCATGGAACTTAGGGGTAGAAGACAATCAGTAAGATCATTTTAGGTTGCAACTATGGAACTAGGAGTCTGGAGACCCCAGATATTTTTTTGAGGTATAACACACATGCAGTGAAGTGCACAAATTTTGGTGTACATCTCATTGTATATTTATATATGTATACATCCAGCACTGTGCTAGCCAACGTTTAACTGGCTCTTCAAGGGAAAAAAACCCTGATTGTAACTTTGCCCATCACTGTAGTGTAAATACTCAGACCATGGCCAATTTCAAGTCACTAACATGACATCACTGAATGCAAGGTTGGGAAGAGATGCTGTGTGAGAGAGTTTGAGTTGGATCCAGCACCACTCTGTATATTGTACAATATACTCATGTACTCAGATGAAGATATAGAACAGTTCCAGCACCCCAGAAGTGTCCATCATGTCCCCTCACCATCAAGGGGTAATATATGTTTAAAATTTACAAATTTAAAAATAAAAATTGCATATATTTAAGGTGTACCACATGATTTTATACACATACACACACACACATATATAAATGATTATTACAGTCAAGCTAATTGATGAGTGCACCTGAAATCTATCCTTTTACCATATTTCCAGTTTTCAGCACAGTATTATTAAGTAGAGTTACCATGCCTATACCTTAGATCTCTAGACTGAGTAAACCTACATAACTGCAACTTTTCACCCGTTGACCAACATCCCCCAAAGGGAAAGTCTGGACAGTAAAAATCTTGTTGGAAGAAGAGCTGGATGAAATTTGAGCAAAGTCCCTCAGGCCATGAAGGACCCAGAAGGACCAAGACTGTTGATAAGAGACGGCATCCCTTGGAAGAGTCACTGCCCCTTTCTAGGCTTCTAGAAAGTGGAATGTTGAGTGAGATGAGGGTTTTTAACCCTGCAATCCTCAGAGTTCTAAGGGATCCCCAGAGATGCTTTAGGGATACTGATGAAGGAGCTCCAGGAACAGGAGTTGGTGGGCCTTCAGACCCCAACTCCTCTGATTCAACTTCAGGCTTATCTGTGTAATATACTGGGTTTCTGTGTAGGATTTCATTTGAAGAAAAAGTTCTGAAGCTAAAAATAGCCTGTGCTTTCCTTTTGGCTCCAGTCTCTGTAGCACTAGCATGCATTGATTCCCTGACCACTGTCTGTCCCCACAGAACCTTCTTCATTCTCTCCCACCTTCACTGAGCGCCACACTGGGCTGGAAGAAGGGGTCCCACCTTCTCAACAGAGAATGTTCCTTACCTCCCCACCACCCTCCACTCCCATTCTAACTTCAGGCCTATTTGCCTTGGCAGCTGCTGAGAGTACAAATTCCTGATCTCTGGGTATCACCTTGGGGACTGCCTGGGGGTGGGGTGGGCGGTACTTCAGAGTTCTCCTGAGCAAAGGTGGAGGAAGAAGAAAGAGACGGAAGCTTGGCTATGTTATCCTCTTCCTCCAACCCAAGCCAGAATTAAAAGAAAGTTCCTTTCTTTTCATTGATCCAGGACCCTACAAATACTTTGATTGACCGCAAAGTTGTTCACATAAGGAAAGGAGAAAAGCAGCTTCTGACATCAAAGAGCTGCCCTGGCACTCACAGCTAGACCGTGGTGCTTTCCTGGTGATTGTAAACAATTTCACAGAACACCAACATCAGACAAAGCCACTCCATGACCATAATGAATCAGGGTGAAAACAAGACCACTTCAAGATCACGTCTGAACACAGACAAAAGCAAGAACATCATCCAAAGCACAAAATGACCAACCACCCCCCTAAGCTGGCCAATAGGATGACTGCTGCTTCTTAATCAATTACAGCTTTAGCCTAGATCTAGTCTTGTCTTCTTCTAGATAAGATTCATGAAGATACCCCATCACAGAATTAGCCCAGCTTCCTGTCAGCATCCAACCCAGAGCAAAGCCCCACTTCCTTGAACCCTCCCTCATATCACCTACCATGAGTCCCAATCCTGTAATAATTCATTTCTAACACCCCCTTATCCAGACAGCCCACGGTGCCCCCTGGTGTGCATTCGGCCTCGGTGCAACAAGTCAGTGATCCAACTTTGCTCAACTACAGGTACATTCCTGATGGCTTTGGCTTGGGGACGTTGGCACACGCATTGTGTTGTCCCCCATTCACAAACCTTGATGCAGAGGCTCCACGGCAGGAAGTGGTGTGCATGAGCGAGGGAAGTTGTCAGGAGTGTGTGTGTGCTGGGTCCAGAAGGGAGGCAGGGAACAGGGTTCAAGTCACCAGGAAAAATGGGATTCACATGTATAGGTCTTACATTTCTCATATGGGTGTTTCAAAGCTCACCACACTCCAGTGAAGTGAAGAGTGTGAGCCCCATTTTTACAGCTGAGTAGACAGAGTTTGAGAGAATGATAATTTGCCAAAGCCACACAGTAAATGACTGGCATTCTAACTCAGGTGTTACAGAATGAATGTTTGTGTCCCTCCAAAATTCATATGTTGAAGTTGTAACCCCCAATGTAATGCTATTTGGAGGTGGGGCCCTTGGGGGAGAATTAGTTTAGATGAGGTCATGAACGTGGAACCCCCATGATGGGATTAGTGTCCTTACAAGAAGAAGAAGATAAAACAGAGCTCTCTTCCTCTCTCTGCCTTGTGAGGACACAGCAAGAATGTAGCTCTGTACAAGCCAGGAATCGGGTCCTCACCAGGAACTGAATTAGTTGGCACCTTGCTCTTGAACTTCCCAGCTTCCAGAACAATGAGAAATAAATGTCTGTTGTTTAAGCCACCCAGTCTACGGTATTTTGTTATTGCAGCCTGAACAAACTAAGATATCAGGTTTGTCTAATTTCGAGGTCTACATCATAGAAAGCCACACCCCTTGATAGATTTTTTTCCCACTTCCGTATTAAAATTTAATTATAAAAGTAATACAAAAATAAATTATCATTCTAAAAAAATATATTATTGATAATGTTTGACCAAACTTAAGTCTTGGTCTCTTCTTGATCTTCCAGAGGTCATTGCCATTAGCAATTTGGTATGTAAACTTTCAGTAGTTTTTTAATGTACTTACATACATATATGAATACCCCTGGAAAAGATGTATCATTGTTCTGTAGTGTGGCTTTATTTTTACAGAAATAGCTTTCTATGTGTTGTTCTACAACTTGCTTTTAAAAAAAAATTTTTTTAACATCTTTATTGGAGTATAATTGCTTTACAATGGTGTGTTAGTTTCTGCTTTATAACAAAGTGAATCAGCTATACGTATACATATATCCCCATATCCCCTTCCCTCTTGCGCCTCCCCCCCACCCTCCCTATCCCACCCCCCTAGGTCCCCCTCCCCATGTCTTCAAGTCCATTCTCTACATCTGCGTCTTTATTCCTGTCCTGCCGCTAGGTTCTTCAGAACCTTTTTTTTTTTTTTAGATTCCATATACATGTGTTCACATATGGTATTTGTTTTGTTTTTCTCTTTCTGACTTACTTCACTCTGTATGACAGACTCTAGGTCCATCCACCTCACTACAAATAACTCAGTTTCGTTTCTTTTTATGGCTGAAGCTCAGGGATTTTTGTCTGTCCTGTTCACAGCTGTGCCCGCAGGACCCAGAAGAGTGCCTGGCACATAGTAGGTGCTCAGTAAATGTTTGTTTGTTGGATGAATGAGGGAACAAACATGAAATATTAGAAAGCCTTTCATGTGAGGGCCTACAGAACTACCACAGTATTTTCACCACCGCCTGGTGCTCCATAGTGGGCAGGGCAGGATGTGGTTCTGTTCTTTGTGTAGAGATCCCCTGTTGATGGACACTTAGGTTGTTCCGGGTTTGTCACTACCATAGTGCAGCACTGGACATCATGCCCATGTCACCTTGTGCACATGTGCACATGTTTCTCTAAAATAGACACCAGGAAGTGGCATTGTGGATCATAAGGAATGCATGGTTTTAATTGTCTCTTCCAAACAATCCTTTCAAAGAGGATTTACAATTTACCCTCCCACCAGCAGTATACGAAAATACCCATTTCCCCACATTCTTGATAATACTTTCTATTACTACACTTTTAAATATTTACCTATTTGAAGGGTGGGAAATTGTACCTGCTTTAATTTTTCTTTCTCTCTTCATGTGATTACTTATACCAAAGGGGTCCCTAGTATAATTTCTGTGGAAGAAAAGTAGAGACAGAGATAGAGGAACCCCCAGAGTATATTCAGGGAAACTGAGTAAAATTACAATAGCTGACATTTACTAATCACACCCCTATGTAGATGTTAAATTCATATCTGGGAGGCAGACATACCTGGCTTTGAATCCTGGCCCTGCCACATGCTAGCTGTGTGATCCTGAGTGAGTCACTTAGCCTTTCTGGGTCTTGGGTCTCCCATCTGTTAAATGGGGAAAATAATGGTACCCACCTTACAAGGTTGTAGGAAGAATTAAATGAGTTAATATTTATCAAGTTTGCCCAGCGGCCATGGCTCACGGGCCCAACCGCTCCGCAGCATATGGGATCCTCCCGGACCGGGTCACGAACCCATGTCCCCCGCATCGGCAGGCGGACTCCCAACCACTGCGCCACCAGGGAAGTTCTTAATGTGCCTGCCCATAAAGCTCTATTAGAGTTCATTAGATAATTAAAAATACATGCCAGCGTCTACATTCTTTATATATATTGACTCACTTGGGTCTCGCATCAGTTTTAATGCGGCAACACGATTGTTAATCCTGTTTTAAGGGCAAAGAGAGGTTGAGAAATTTGTCCAAGGTCACATAGTTCTGCTATTACAGGCAGAGGTAGGATCTGAGCCCAGGTTTCCAGCACCGCTTAACCACTGCGCTATATGTCAATGTTGCAAAAGGAAAAGAGGCAGATTCCACTTCTTCGAGTAGCTGTGAAAAGTGAAAGAAAACCCCCAGAGGCGTTGAGGAGGAGGCCACCATGTCAGAGACACCCCAGCCTTGCCCAGGGCATCCCAGCCTGGGCTTGGTCCGTGGCTGCAATTTGGGCTGAAATGTACAAAATGTCCTCCCTCTCATGCCTGGCCCCTCAGCAGGTATGGCTGGAACACTGCAACTTCTCTTTCCTCCTGGACTTTCATCCTCTAGGCCTTTCCCTGCACATGATTTTTCTAACAGGATGACCCAGGCTTTTTTACACTGTGGCTCAGAACTCCAACAGATGAAAGTGGAAGCCATAAGGCCTCTTCGGTCCTGGGCCTAGAACTTGCACAACCTTCTTTTGGCCACAGGTCATGGGCCGGCTCAGGTTCAGTAGGAGAGGGAAGCACACCAGAGTGTGAATCAGAGAGGCACAGCACCCCACCCAGCAAGGCACCATCTGGAAGCTGTGACGGTCCTGCATTTAGGGAGTGGCTGAGCCTGGGTGACGCCGCTGTGCAGCCGAGGGTTCTCTCTGAAGCCTTCCACAGCCTCCGCCCAGTACCCAGTCTCTGCGTAAGGCCTGGTCTCCCCAGGACCCTCCCAAACCCACCCTCCAGAATAACCCTTTCCAACTCCCATTAAAACTCACCATCAGGACTGACTGGCCCTACTGACCTGTGCTCACCCCGCAGGCAGCGTGCGAATAAGCCCCGGCCAGTCCTGGGCCTAGCCCTCCCACCTCCCAGGCCGCAGTGGTCTATCGGAGCAGCTCCCTTGGTGAAACTTCCAGACACTGCAGCAAGGGGGTCGGGGAGAGGTTCCTGAGCAGGTGGGGGCTTGACATCTCCCGGTCACCCGTGTTCCTTTGTGCCCCTGACTGACTATATGCCAGGGGGAATTGCCAAGCTGTCCAGAAAATTAGAGACCCCTCAGTCCAGGCCATCTGGGGGAGTTTTCTTTTCAGTTACCTCCTCGCTTGCTCTGCGGGTGCCTTTCCTTAATCATGTCCTTCAGAGCTAACAGCAATCACAATCACAATGGCAAGCACTGCTTCTTCCGCCCCAGGCTTTGCACTGCGGACTTGGGGAACTACCTCACTGCAGGGAAGGGGCTGCTGTCTGGGGGACCCACTGATGCTCCTCCATCCCCAGTGCTCTAAGCGCACCTGTGAGGCCTGCTACACACGGCCCCCTCCAGCAGGCCCTCCCGGCATCTCTTAGCATACACCCTCTCCCTCTCTGAGCTGCGCCCAAGTGTGTATGTCTATTACAAGAAGGGGGAGAACAACCCAGCAGTATGTCACGGGAGTGATAATTACATCCCCAACTCCCATCATGCCGTCTGCTGCTGACCTTTCACCCTTCCTCTCTTTTAATCACCCCCCAACATCACTCACTCTGACAGAGCAGCAGTACAGACCCTGTGACCTGTCAGCCCGGGGACATGACTTATAGGGCCTCGCAGGTGGACAAAGGGAAGGGAGATAGGCCACATAAATCTCCCGGGTGAATAAAAGAGAGTAATGGAGTGCACTAGCAGATTCCCGTGGTCTTGTTATTCGGCACAGAGTTACGGTGATGAGGACGTGGCCCAGGCTGACATGTGGGTCCCAGTCAACCTTGCCAAAGCCAGCAGCCTCTACACGAGCCCCAATGTCACATCTACCCCGAAGTCCCCAGAGAAGGCAGGACGGACAAGGGCAGCTGGCTCCTAGGCTGGTTTATTGCATCCCTGAGCAGAGGGGAGGAAGGACAGCCAGAGCAACCCCTGGCCCAGCCCCTCCTTGGGTGGGGCTCTCTGAGCAACTTGGTCAGGAGCTTCTTCCAGGCAGGGGACAGGGCGGGAGCACCACTAGGCCTAGAGCTCTCCCCAGTTTCTAGAGAGAGCCTGGAGTGGTGCCCCCTACCTGCTGAGAAGCCCCCCAGCCAGCCTCAAGCCGAGCAACCCCTGGCCCAGCCCCTCCTTGGGTGGGGCTCTCTGAGCAACTTGGTCAGGAGCTTCTTCCAGGCAGGGGACAGGGCGGGAGCACCACTAGGCCTAGAGCTCTCCCCAGTTTCTAGAGAGAGCCTGGAGTGGTGCCCCCTACCTGCTGAGAAGCCCCCTGGACAGAGAACACTGAGGGGATGGCTTCACAGGTTGGGTGCAGGAGTCATCAGCGCCTTTCCAAGCTTCACTAATTAGCATGAGGAAACTGGCTTGCTTTGGGACACTCAACTGATCAGTGAAAGAGAGAGGAGGACCCAGCGTCCTCCTCTGGGAGGAGGGCGGACCCATCTGATTCCAGATGTCTCTTTCCACCAGACCATAATTCTACTGAAGTGTTCCGTCCACTACACCCAACCACATACATTTATAGTTGAATCATCATATCTCAGAGTTCAAGAGCTATTTGGTCCAATTCTCTGCCGTGCACAAAAATAGCCTTCATGATAACCCCAACATAGATGGTCCCCTGCTGGTACCTTCTGGGGCCAAGGAACTCACCACCTCAGAGGGATGGTTTATTCCATCCTCAGGCAGCACCTGCCCTTAGAAAATTCTTTCTCATCTTCCTGGAGCCCAAATCTGTGTGGTCTTCTTACCACCACTATTGGCTCTTCTGCTCCTGTCAGGATCCACGTAGAAGAAGCTCGTCCGCTAGAAGAATTTGGAGGCCTCTGTCAGGCTCAACAGGCTCAGCTGCTGTGTCAGTCAGAATGACGAGGGACAAAATCCGACCCCGAAGGGAATTTACTGACGTGTGAAACTGGCAAGATCCAGTGTTAGGCACTGTGGGACCCAAGGGTTCAAACAATATTTTGAGGAACATGTCCCCATTTCTTGGCTCTGCCTTCGTCTGCACTGACATCGTTCTCAGGCAGGAGCTCCCGATGCAGTAGCCCTTGGCAGACTCTGCCTAAATCCCACCAGCTCATCAAATGCAACAGAATAAGACTTCCTCTTTCCCAATAATTCCAGAAAATGTCATGGGTAGGACTGTCTTTGGCTGAACTTGGGTCACATGTCCACCCCTGAACCAGTCTCTGTGTCCAGAAAGATGCACATCTCTGAATGGTCAGGCCTGGGTCATAAACCCACCTCCAGGGGTTGGCCTCACCTATATGACATGGCCAGTGAGCTGGGGTGAGTCCCCTAGGGAAAATCATGGAGCACTTTCCAGAACAGGCAGGATGGAGATTGGGCCAAACCACCTCTGCTCACTGTAGTAGTCATGGTTTCAAGGTCTATCCCATCCTGGTCACTCTCTCTGTCTGTGCATTGTGTGTGTTTCTTTTCTTTGAAGGGTATAGTTCAGAGAGTAGAACCTAATCTCCCATATGTGGCGTCAACTGTGAAAAGTAGGTCCCAGGTCCACCCCACCCAACTCCTGGACACCCTACTTTCATCACATACCAAGTGTCCCATGTGCTATTATGTGACCACACTGAAGTTCTAGTCCCCTGAGCCTGCAGGCAACTAACATGCCCCAGTCTTCTGTCACATGTACTGCCACTTAGCCACCAATATCCACCTCTGTGTTAGTACAATGGGTTTCTTTTTTTTAATACAAAGGTGTAGTCCTATTCAACCAAGCTTAATAATTTCAGTCCCATCATTGCAGCCCACTGGAATCATCTAACGTACGTTAGCTCTGGCAGTCCTAAACTGTGCCCGTTTGTTTTCTATCCAAGTCCTTGATTTCAGAAAAAGCTTAACAGGACAGGATTAAGAGAAGAGCCCTGTGGCCTGCCACTAGAGACTCCATCCAGTGTGACATCCATTCAGTGATCAGATCTCTTTAGTGAGAATAATAATAGCACCAATCTCATAAGATTGTCATGATGATTAAATGAGCTAATATTTGTAAAGCTCTTAGAACAGGGCCTAGCACATGGTAAGTAATACGAAAGTGTTCGCTAAACAGACAGCTGGGACTTTATTAATCAAGAGAGATGAACTAGAACTGTGCTATCATTCAACCCCCATTTTCTGTACCAGGCCCAGGTTTTATCAAATGACTTGACATACAAGAATGGATATCTCTGGCTTTCCCCTCATCAATATTATAAAACACAGAAAGTGAGGTTTGGCTGGTGTGAACAATGCTGGTCCCTTGTGATACACGTTCCTTTCAATGAGCTCCAAATCCATCTACTTGATACGCACCCTCTTCTAAAACTGGGGACTATCAATCTTTCTGATCAAGAATATGTGGTGCCACCTATTGGAAATTTGGGACAACATGGTATTAGTGTCTCTGTTCCTGGAGTCAAAGTTATACTCAATGAAAAAAAGTAAATTCAGTTTCCTTGAGGCCCCAAACAATAGTCCCCAAAGTCAGGACCCTTCCCTTGATCGCTCCCTGAACCAAGCTAAGCAATAAAGAAGGCACTTGTGGGCTTCCCTGGTGGCGCAGTGGTTGAGAGTCCACCTGCCGATGCAGGGGACACGGGTTCGTGCCCCGGTCTGGGAAGATCCCACATGCCA
>NC_041224.1:156244431-156248363 GCF_002837175.3 Physeter macrocephalus
TGAGCCATGGCCGCTGAGCCTGCGCGGACGTCCGGAGCCTGTGCTCCGCAACGGGAGAGGCCACAGCAGTGAGAGGCCCGCGTACCGCAAAAAAAAAAAAAAAAAAAAAAAAAAAGGCACTTGTATCAGTTAAAAATGCTATGACCTGCAAGTGACAGAACTCACAGTCACCATGGCTTAACCGTAAGGACTGGTATAGCCTGCATACCAAGAAGTCCGGAGGTGGCAGGTCTTAGCATTGGTTTAGCAGCTTAACCATGTATTAAGAACCCAGCTTCTTTTTGTTTCTGTTCTGCCATCTTTAGCTGTTGGTTTGTGCCTCATAGTTACAAGATTGCTGCTGCAGCTCTAGACATCACGGCCTTCTAAAAGGCACAAAGAAAGTGGAAAGAGCAGCACCAGTGAATTCTCTTCCTTTTCCTATGGAGTAACAAAATATATTTTCTAGAAGTCCCCAGTGCACTTCTCCCTTGTACATCATTAGTCACATAGCTACCCCTAGCTACAAGTGAGGCTAGGAACAAGAGTATCTATATTGTACAGTGAGTGGTGGCAAGGGATAAGTGGGTTAGGAATGGCTGCTGGGTAGCCAACAAACAAGGTCTACCACGACATCTTTGGCAAGATGGTAGTCCTATTTATCCACTCACGCCCCCAGCCCAGATGTTAGCACTAGAAGCAACCTTCAATTCATCTTGCCCAACTCCCTCACTTGGCTATGATAAAACAGAGGCCCAAAGAGAAAAAGGTTTGCCCGAGGCCATATTGCCAGTTAGTAACTAGTTAGAAGCTGAACAGTGTCTTTATCCATACATGAGGATAATGATATGTTTTAGTGAAGGCTAGGCTCTCTCTCAGAGAGAGAGAGAGAGATTTTAAGGGTCATGTAATTGTGACAGCTGGCAAGTCTGAAATCTGTAGGGCAGGCCAGCAGCCTAGAAATTCAGGTAAGAGTTGATATCGCAGTCTTGAATTCCAACCCTTAAGGGCAGCAGGCTGGAGACTCAGGAAGGATTTCTATGTTGCAGTCCTGAAAATTTCTTCTTCAAGAACCCTCAGTCTTAAGGCCTTCAACTGATTAGATGGGGGCCCACCCACATTATAGAGGGTAATCTGCTTTACTCAGGGTCTCCTGATTTAAATGTTGATCGTATCTAAAAAAGTACCTTCACAGCAACATCTAGACTGGTGCTTAACCAAACAACTGGGCACTACAGCCTCACCAAGTTGACACATAAAATGAACCATCACACAATAGTATCTATCCCACAAGGTTGTTAGGATGATTAAATGACTTAATACTTACAAAGTTATTAGAACAGGGCCTGGTACAGAGTCAGTACTATGAAATTGTTTGCTAAATAAGCAAACAAACAAATTGGGACTTGAACCCAGGTCTTCTACCACCCTGGTTTCCAAACTGTGGACCAAGGTGCTCCTGGGCACTGAAGCACATGCACAGGGGCACAGTAGGATGTTTTAAACTCTCCAAACAAACACTCAACATCTGCCAGTGTTGAGGAAATGCTTGACATCTGTCAGACACCGTGTGAATTACCAGGTGGAAGTAGTTCACAGTTTCAACATTAGATCACTCTACAGTCTTTGCAATGGTAGCATATCTTTGAGAAGCTGGATTTTCAGTGGTTGCTGTGATAAAAGTCAAAGCAGAACCGAATGAGGGTGGTGGTGGTGGTCCATCTTATTACAAAGTCTGAGAAGACGCGCCGTGTCCAAGAGGCACACACGTCTCATTGGATGTAATTGCAGTTAACAATGAAATCAAACCTTTGAAATTTAAATTTACATGTACTGTTTTTTTTTCCAAATGGCTAAACAGTTGTGAAAACACAAATACTTAAGTTGTTTAGACCTAACGACTTAAGAAACAGAAGTTTTAGGTATTTCCTTTGACCAAGGGGTATTGAGAAAAAATATTGAGACACTAAGAGTGCCATGAACCGAGAAAGTTTAGGAACCTCTGTTCCTTCTATTTCATCACACTTCTCATTATTGTGCCCGACACTTGTCCACATCCAAACATCCTGAGAGATGACAGGAAGGGTAAGGGGGTTGGCGAGGCTTCGTTTACTCAATGACTAAAAAACGCTCTGGGTGGGGCGTTCCCGGCGAAGCCAGGAGTCTGGCAGGTGGGCCAACGGGTCGCCCTGCCTAGCCCTAGAGAGAAACCCAAACCCAGGGCCCCCTTTCCTCTCTAGGGCAGCACCTGGAGTGAGCAGCATTCCCTCCATCCTCCCTCCGCCAGCCCCGACCCATACCCCAAGCAGGGTCAGACTCAGCTGAATGGCTTCATTCTTTCTAGAAAAGGGGCTTCCATGCCGTCCTGGGGCAAGTGAGGAGAGAGAGAGATCCTCCCTCCCTAGCCTCACCAGCTGGGCCAGTGCCTTGGAAGAGCTGCAGTGCACAGCCCCCCTACCCTCCCCCCATCTGCTCTTTAACGATGATGGAAGCTGCTGTCAGTGCATGGCGACAGTAATAAACACTCTTCTTAATAACACAGGGTGTACCTCTTATTAAAATGAATGGACTCCCACAGCGCAGCCTGGGGCCGCACGGCTGGCAGCTAGCCGGGGACAGCAGCCCTCAACCGGAGCAGTTTATCTGCTGTAATTACTGGCAGGACAACGCAGTGGGGGCTTCTGGGGGCAGGCTGGGAATGGGTCCGGGCCCAGGCCCAGCTCAGAGTTACATTCACACACTCAGAGATACGCCACACGGAAGGAGCTCAGTCTCCCCCAGACCTCACACCCAAGAGTACCCCTTCCCACATCCAAGGGGGTGTACACACCTATCCAGGGTCACAGGCATACAGCTGGAGTTGAAACGGGAGCCCTCTGATGGGATCCATGTACCGAATGTAGCAAAGAGCAGCAAGAGGAACTGCCATGCTCTCAGGGATGGCCCCAAACCACAGGTATGGGGGAGCAATAGGGTTCTACACATAAATAAAGCTCAGAGAGAACCCACAGAGCTGCAAGGGGTGCCAGGAACCAGGTGGTAACCTACTTGGCAGTGTTTGAGATCAGAGAGACCTATAGAGACCTCAGGGCCTATGACAGCACAAAATCACGGGCATATGCTCTCATGGCACCATGGTGTTTAACAGAATTATAATTCACCATTTTAAGATTCGTTACTTAGTTTGTTAAAGGAATGTATGACTGGATGAGTGAGTGAATTAGTGAAGTAATCAGAAGTTCTCCAGGGGAACAAGATGAGCATGAGGACCTTTCTGAGAATTCATGCATACATGCACAGACACAGACGGGAGCACACACTCAGGCACAGATATATACACGCATATGCACACACAGACACATAAACACGTAGATGCACACACATACACGGGCACACACAGTCACGCATGCACACACATGCACACACACACACATTCACTACTCACATCTGACACACCCCTTTCTCTGGCTCAGCCAGTGTTAGAGACATTCAGTGCCAGAAACAAACACACTGTCAGCTCATGCAGATGAGACCTACTATCAGAGACCTTGCTCTTTACACTAAATTTCCTCTTGAGAAGTGAGGGAAAGATGTTTTGTGAGGACCCAAGAGAAGGTGAGACAAAGGGACTCAGGGACCACCAGCATTGCTTCCTTGTGGCCTCAGTTGAGCCCGTGGCAGCCCAGCCTGCCCATGACTAGGTTGAGGCCCCATCAGGCAGAGGCCCTGTCCTGCCCCCCACTGAGCCCAGTATTTCCTTGTTCACAGGGACCTAGAGACCCCTCCAGGACTCTCCACAAGGAGGGGCCTTCCCACAAAGTAGTGATTTCCAGCTCCATCCCTCCCAGGGCTTTACAGGAGTTCCACTGGAGGAGGCAGTGGGGAAGCTGAGAAAGAGAGCGACAGAGACAGAGAGAGACAGAGAGAGAGAGAGAGAGAGAGAGAGAGAGAGA
>NC_041224.1:156248597-156290263 GCF_002837175.3 Physeter macrocephalus
GTGTGTGTGTGTGTGTGTGTGTGTGTGTGTGTGTGTGTGTGTATGCACATGTGTGTAGGTGGCTGTGCCTGTGCCGGCAGCACAGGGAGGGCCAGAATTTCTACTCCGCAGTTGGAGCAACCCGCCTTTTCCATCCTAGTATTGGGGCTACACAAAAGGATTTGCCCAAAGTGTTCTATTCTTTACAAATACACAAAAATTGAAAATCACCAAACTAGCCTGGGATCAACTACATTTTCCTTATCTCAGTCCAAGCTGGACAATATCAGAAGCCATGGAGATAAGGTTTTAACCCATGGACTGCTGATCCAATCAGTCATTTCAAGCTTCCGCCAAGCCTTTCCTCCGTGCCAGGCCTGGCTATGCACTTTAGAGAGGCCATCTCATCGAATCCCCACATCAACCTGTCATCATCTCCCCTTTATAAACGAACAAGTAGATAGTAAGTAACAGTACCAGGATTCACACCCAGGTTGCCTGACCCCAGAACTCATGTTCCCCATCAGTGTACAACACTGTCCTTGGAGACAGCAAATGCATGAACTTGACCTCATGAGCCCACACTGCAACCATCTGAGTTCACCAGCCTGATGTTTTTGGAGTTACTCCTCACAAATGAGGTACTGAGTGGGAGGGAGTCTCTCACACTAGCCTCCTACAGGTGATGGTGGCTGCAGTGGGGGAGCTGGCCCCATGCCTCACGGCCATGGGGCTGCACTGCTTCTAGCTTTGGACAACTAGCTTGTATCTGGCCAACCCAGCTTCTGAGAACAACTAGCAAAGCTGGGCTTAAAAACACAAAATATACAACATGGATGAACCTTGGGAACATTAGGCTAAGTGAAATAAACCAGTCACAAAAAGACAAATGCTGCATGATTTTACTCATATGATGTACCTAGAGTAGTCAGATTTTCAGAGTTTCAGTTCAGGGAGATAAAAAGGGTTCTGGAGATTGGTTGTAGAACAATGTGAATGTACTTAACACTACTAAATCATACACTTAAAATGGTTATATATTTTTATATTTTGTTTATATATTTATATTTAGGAATACCTAAATATACAAACCAAATATTAGCAGACCTAAAGGGAGAAATAGACAGCAATACAATAATAGTAGGGGACTTTAATACCCACTTACATCAATGGATAGATTATCCAGACAGAAAATCAATAAGGAAGCATCGGCCCCAATGACATTAAATCAGATGGACTTAATAGATACATACAGAATATTCTACCCAAAAGCAACAGAATACCTATTCTTCTCAAGTATACATGGAACATTCTCCAGGATAGTTCATATTAGGCCACCCAAAAGTCTTAACAAATTTAAGAAGATTGACATCACATCAAGCATCTTTTCTGACCACAGTGTTATGAAACTAGAAATCAATTACAAGAAGAAAATGAGAAAATTCACCAATATATGGAGATAAACATGTTATTGAACATCTAATGGGTCAATGAAGAAATCAAAAAAGAAATTAAAAAATACATTTTGAGGCAAATGAAAAAAATGGAAATACAACATACCAAAACTTATGGGATGTAGCAAAAGCAGTTCTAAGAGGGAGGTCCACAGAAATGAATGCTTACCTCAAGAAACAAGAAAAATCTCAAATAAACAACCAACTTTATACCTCAAGGAACTAGAAAAAGAAGAACAAATGAAGTCCAAAGTTAGTAGAGGGAAGGAAATAACAAAGATCAGAGCAGAAATAAATAAAGACAAAAGAGACAAAATAAAAGATCAATGAAACCAAGAGCTGTTTCTTTGAAAAGTTAAATAAAATTGACAAACCCTTAGCTAGACTTACCCAGAAACAAAGAGAGAGGGCACAAGTAAATAAAATCAGAAATGAAAGAGGAGACATTACAACTGCCACCACAGAAATATATCATAAGAGACTACTACAAACAATTATATGCCAAAAAAATTGGACAACCTAGAAGAAATGGATAAATTCTTAGAAACATAAAACCTTCCAAGACTGAATCAAGAAATAGGAAATCTGAATAAACCAACTACTAGTAAGGAGATTGACTCAGTAATCAAAATCCTCCCAACAAACAAATTTCAGGGTCAGGCAGCTTCATGGTGAATTCCATAAAACATTCAGAGAAGAACTAATACCAATCCTTGTCAAACTCTTCCAAAAGATAGAACAGGAGGGGATACTTCCCAACTCATTTTATGAGGCCAGAATTACCCTGACACTGAAACCAGAAAAGGACACCACAAGAAAAGAAAATTATAGGCCAATATCCTTGATGAATAAAGATGGAAAAATTCTCAATAAAATATTAGCAAACCAAATTCAACAATATATTAAAAGTATCATACACCATGACCAAATGGGATTTATTCCAGGAATACAAGGATGGTCCAGCATCCTCAAATCAGTTGATGTTATATACCACATTAACAAAATCATATGATTATCTCAATAGATACAGAAAACCATTTGACAATATTCAACATCAAATTGTGATAAAAACTCTCAACAAAGTGGGTACAGAGGGAACATACCTCATCATTATAAAGGTTATATATGACAAGCCCACAGCTAACAGCATATTCAATGGTGAAAATCTGAAAGCTTTTCCTCTAAGATCAGGAACAAGACAAGGATGCCCACTCTTGCCACTTTTACTCAACATAGTATTGGAATTCCTAGCCAGAGCAATTAGGCCAGAAAAATAAATTAAAAGCATCCAAATTGGAAAGGAGGAAGTAAAACCGTCAATATTTGCAGATGACATGATGTTACATGTAGAAAACCCTCAAAAAACTATTAGAGCTAAAAAAAATGAATTCAGAAAAGTTGCAGGACACAAAATTAATATACAGAAATCTGTTGTGTTTGTATACATTAATAATGAACTATCAGAAAAACAGATTAAGAAACCACCACATTTACTATTGCATCAAAAAGAATAAAATACCTAGGAATAAATATAATCTAGGAAGTGAAAGACCTGTACACTGAAAACTATTAGACACTGATGAAAGAAATTGAAGAAGACACAAATAAATGGAAAAATATTTTTGTGCTCATGGATTAAAATAATTAATACTGTTAAAATGCCTATGCTACCTAAAGCAATCTACAGATTCAATTCAATCCCTATAAAAATTGCAATGGCATTTTCACATAAATAGAACAAATAATCCTAGAATTTGTATGGAATCACTAAAGATTCTGAATAGCCAAAGCTATCTTGAGAAAGCTGGAGGCATCAGGCTCTCTGATTTGAAACTATATTACAAAGCTTTAGTAATCAAAACAGTATGGTATTGGCATAAAAACAGACATATAGATCAACGGAACAGACAGAGATCCCAGAAATAAACCCAGACATATATTTCAATTAAGTTATGACAAAGGAGTCAAGAATATACAATGGGGAAAGAACAAGCTATTCATTAAATGGCGTTGAGAAAACTGGACAGCCACATGCAAAAGAATGAAAGTGACCACTATCTTACACCATACACAAAAATCAACTCAAAATAGATGAAAAACCTGAATGAAAGTATAGAGACCATAAGACTCCTAAAAGAAAAAATAGGCAGTAATCTTCTTGTCATTTGTCTTGGCAATGATTTTTTTGGATTTGACACCAAGAGCAAAGATAACAAAAGCAAAAATAAACAACTGGGACTACATCAAACTAAAAAGCTTCTGCACAGCAAAGGAAACCATCAACAAAATGAAAAGGCAACCTACTGAATTAGAGAAAATATTTGCAAATCATATATCTGATAACGGATTCATATCTAAAATATATAAACAACTTATACAACAGGGCAAAAAACCCCCCCAAAACAAACAAAAAAAACCAATCTGATTTAAAAAATGGGCAGAGCATCTATATAGACATTTTTCCAAAGAATACATACTGATGGCCAACATGTACATGGAAGAATGTTCAACATCGCTAATCATCAAGGAAAAAATCATTATTTATAATATCCAAGATATGAAAACAACCTAAGTGTCCGTCAACAGATGAATGGATAAAGAAAATGTGAGATAGATAGATATATACACACACACATACATACACACACAGTGGAATATTATTCAGCCATAAAAAGAATGAAATCTTAACATCTGCAACAACAAGGATGGACCTTGAGGACATTATGCTAAGTAAAATAAGTCAAACAGAGAAAGACCATATACTCTCACTTATATGTGGAATCTAAAAGAAAAAAAAAACCAAACTCATAGATACAGAGAACAGATTGATGGTTGTCAGAGGTGAGGGAAGCACAAAATGGGTGAAGGGAGTCAAAACGCACAAACTTCCAGTTATAAAATAAATAAGTCATGGGGATGTAATGTACAGCGTAGTGACTATAGTTAATAATACTGTATTACATATTTGCAAGTTGCAAAGAGAGTAAATCTTAAAACTTCTTACCACAAGAAAAAAATTCTGATACTATGTATAGTATGGATGTTAACTAGACTTGATCGGTGGTGATCACTTCACAATACATACATACAAATATTAAATCATTAGTTGTACACCTTAAACTAATATAATGTTGTATGTCAATTATACCTCAATAAACAAAAAGGAAAGAAAATGGTTAAAATAGTTAAGATGTGTATTTTCCTACAAGTACCAATACAAATGGAATGAAGGGTTTGGAACAGTTAGGCCTGCAGAGAGTGTCCCCAGAGAGGGTTGTAGTGTATCTGGGTGTCAAGCCTTCAGCATCTGTCTCAGGCCCTCCTGCCACCAACCCACACCCTGCAGCCTCATCCACCACACATCCTGAGCCTCCCCAGACTCCCCCAGATGATGAACAGATCAGCCTTCAGCTGAGGGTGGCCCTGCATCTGCCTCTTCCCCCTTCTCTCCCCCTTTTCTCTCTTCCTCCCCTGCCCATGGCTTGCCCTCCTCACCTGAGTCACAGCTATAACAGCTGGTGTCCTCCTCTGGTTCCTCTGGTTTCATGTTTCCACTGCATGTAACTTGGCTCCAAAGCATGGGAACCCCCAATTTAGAGAGAGCCAGTTAAAAACCACGGTTCCTGTCACAGCTCGGGCGGTTCCAGGGCCAGCTTTTGGTGGTAGGTGATGAGGAGGCAGGGTCCAGAATTATGGAGACACTAATGATCATAAAATGACATGCCTTTGGTGCACACCATGTGAAAAGGGTTTTACATCCATTGTTTCATTTCAGGCTCACAACAAAGCTATGGTGGTAGTGTGAGCCCATTTTACAGGTGACGAAACTGAGGCTCTGAGTAATTACACAAGTTGCCCAAGGTCCCCAGCTTTTAACCACTGAGTCATGCTGCTTCTACTACTCCTAGAGGAACTCAGAAGCCCTAGGTTTCCCTCCCATGAGGAAAGAGGAGAGCAAGTGTCTTCTTTTGGGATGCAGGATAGGGATGGCAGTGACTTCTGTCCTACCTTCAGGCAGCTCTGATGGCTGCAGTGAGGAAGGCTGGGCAACATCCACTGCTGTCCCAGCTTGCACAGTTGAGGGTGCCAATGACTAGGCTCATCAAACTCTGGGTCAGGGGGCAGTGGCTGCCTCTAAAGATGCCTAATGGACAGGCTGGTCACTGGGCCACCCATGGCTGGCCCTGGAGGTCAGGCTTGCAATAAACCCCACTTTGGACCCCTCCAAAAGTTGTGTCCAGGTGTCCTCAATGGAAACCTTAAATGGAACAGGAAGTTGTGAAGGAGCTCGAGGGCTGTGGCAGGGAAAGGGACAGTCTCAACTGTTTTGCTTTGGCAGTGATGACAATAATAACCAAAGTTACCATTGTTGGAGCGCTCACTATGAACCAGGCACCTGCTCTGATCATCTACAGCCTTGTGAGTAAAATTGCCATCCATCGGCATCACCTGGGAGCTTATTGCAAATGAAGGCTCTCAGGCCCTATCCTAGCCTTGCTGAGTCAGAATCTACATTTTAATAAGATCCCCAGGTGATTCACAGCCACTACTTTACACCTTGCCGTATTCAGTCCTTAGTACAACATTCCCACACAGTGGTTTTTGTTTTCTCCCCCTGTTCAGATTTTACAGATGAGGAAACTGAGGCCCAGGGAGGTGAATTTCGTGGTCCAGGGTCATGGGTAAAAAATGGTTGGAATTTGAGCCTAGGGCAATGTGGCTTTAAACCCAAGAAGTGCTGGGAGGTTTATGAGCTGATTCTGATTCTGAGCTTTTGACTCTGACTTTTTAACCAGGCTGCCCACCCAGAAGGACACCTGAAGCTCCCTCTCGGGGCTGGGGGAGTTACTGGAGGGCTGCTCTGGCCTCCGCCTTGGCCCCCTCCTCCCTCAGCCCCTTGTGGGAGGCGCTGGGGGGGCACTGCTCAGGGTGCAACAAGGAAGCCCTCTTACCTGTCCCTCCTGCAGCTCCAGCTTGGCCCTCCTGACTCCCACAGGCAGCCAAAGGGGCAGCCTAGGACCTGCCAGGTTAGCCCAGCTCCCAGCGAGCTACAGCCGTTCTCCCACCTGCCCAGGGGCTGGGGCAGGAATGTGGCCCCCACTCCCTCCTCAGGAGGCCACGAAGACGTGCTACCTCGCCAAGAAGCATCTTGGCCCATGGGGCTGTGTCCCATGACGCGTCTCATTCCAAACTCCTCAATCTCTCCCATTAGCCGAGATTGCAGGTTCAGAGCACAAACATCGCCGCCTGTCACTGCCTCCTCACGTCAGCCAGCAGCCGGGAATGGTCTCGTCTCCTTCAATCCATCACGAAGGCTTGCTACGGCTCTCACTCTGCCGCAACGCTGTGAGCCCTTCCCCCAGCGCCTGGCCCAGGGGATTTGCTGCATTGCCACGTGGGAGGAGAGAGGAGGCAGGAAGCTGAGGGCAGGGACCTGTCAGGCACCCACCAGGGAGCAGGCCGGCTTCAGATCCAGAGGAAGCGGGTGAGGGGTGGGGAGAGCAGAGGCCCCCTCTACCGCTCCCAAGGCCTGGGATATACACTTGCTGCCTCTGAAGGTGAAGTCACTGTGGTTAGAACCGCAGATACTGGGGCCTCACCCCTGGGCATTCTGACTCAGTGTATCCAAGGTGGAGCCCGAGAATCTGCATTTTTAACAGAGCTGTTCCATGTGATTCTGAGGCAGTAGGTACCTGAACCCCAAAGCTGAGAAACTTTGCTGATGGAGCCTCGTATCAGTCAGGTTAGGCTGCACTGCACTGTCATAACAAACAGCCCCCAAATCCTCACAACAATAATTCATTTCTTGCATCTACATGGCCAAAGCGGATTGGCCGGAGGCTCTGTTCATCGAGGTTACTCAGAGACCCAGCTGACAGAACTCCATCTAGACCAGATTTCTATGATTGCCATGCCAGTGACGAGCAGAGCTGGAGGGTCTCACATTAGCAGACAAATGCTCCGGTCTCAAAGCAACACGTAGCACTTCTGCCCACAACCCACTGGCCAGAACTAATCATAGGACCCTGCCCATGGGGTTGGAGAAAGAGAATCGTCCCATGTGCCAGGAGAGAGAGAGGAGTGGGATATGGGTGAACAGCTGGAATGCCTGGAAAGCACTAAGGCCAAAAGCCGAGCCCCTGCCTGGTGACACCTGACCCACTGGCTGCAGTAGGCACAGCAGAAGATGGATAATGCGAGGCGAAGGCCTGGGCCCACCATCCATTTCCACAGCACTTTATCATCTCCTGAGCTTAATCACATGCGTTACTGCATTAATGCTTCTTGCTGCAACAGAATTATTTATAAATGTATATCATTTGTTATGTTATGTTTTATCATATTATTTCGCTTAGCTTTCAGAGCAGCTAAGTGCACAGCCCAAGGCTACAGTTAGTTAAAGGGAAGGACTGAAGTTAGTGCCCAGGTGTTTGGGCTCCTAGTCCAGGGCCCTTCCAATCAGGCTCAGGCCAAGGCAGAGCCAGGACAGGTTGGTTCCATGAACTTCGTGTTGATTGGTTTGGGTTGGGCCTCCCCACAATGGGCTGGGTCCTGTGCCCTTGGAAGTCTCACGTTAGGTCTGCATGGGTCCAACTCTGCTCTCCCACCCCTACGATGCTACTGGCAGCTCCAGAGCTAACCAACTTTCTCTCTCTTCCATCTACCAGGAAAAGGGAGACTCCATCAGCCCCCAACCTCCAGCAGTCCCTTCATTAGCATTTCGGCCCACTTCTCCAAGCCTGGCAGGCAGAACACGTGCCGGGATTCAATTTCAAGGGTAGTGGGGAACACAGGTGAAGCAAATGAGTGGTGAATCTGATGAGACTGAGTAGGGTTGCTGTGGGATGTTAGGGCAGGTGGCTGGGGTTGGGGAAGACTTGTCCAATCTTTGGGAAATTAAGGAGATGAAAAAATTAGTCTAGGGCTTCTCTGGTGGCGCAGTGGTTGGGAGTCCGCCTGCCGATGCAGGGGACACGGGTTCGTGCCCCGGTCTGGGAAGATCCCACATGCCGCGGAGCGGCTGGGCCCATGAGCCGTGGCCGCTGAGCCTGCGTGTCCGGAGCCTGTGCTCCGCAACGGGAGAGACCACAACAGTGAGAGGCCCGCGTACCGCAAAAACAAACAAAAAAATAGTCTAAGTTGAACTTTTACTTTTACTGCCTAGCTGTGAAACCTTGGCTAGAAGGGGCCAGTGAAAACAGGACAATGTGCTTACACAACTGCAGGGGCCCTCAAAGGCCCTGAGGCCCATCCTCAGGCTGGGCTGAGCTGGACAGCTGCTCCAGGTGTGGGGCGAGTGGGGCTGCTTTAGGATGAACTAGCTGGGGCGCTTTACCACAGCCAGTGCAGTGAAGCGACTCGCGTAAACACAAGCACTGAAATGTGGTCACTTCTGCACTGTTCATCTTAAAAGTGGTTTGTGCCCCTCGTACATGTTTTTTCTTCTCCTGAAAAAAAAATACAACATGGGGGCTCGGGGGTCCCCAGATCTCCTGAGAGAGGCGTGTGCTGTCACTGAGCCACACCACGACCTTCAACCCAAGACCTCAATTTCCCTTTTCTGTCTCTACTTTTCACCCCACTCCTAGCCCAGATAGCCAAGGGTGGGGTGGAGAGGCGTGAGCTTGGGCCTGCTGACCCTCCACCAGGGTACACTCATGAGGCGTCCGGCCTCAGGTCTTGAAACTTCAGAGGCTGATGGGGGTTGGGGGTGGGGAGACAGAGTGTTCAAGTTCAAAGACCCGGGATGGAGTTCCTGGCTCAATGATTTCCGATCTGTGTGGTCGTGATAAATCTTATTCTCACTAACTCCCTTACCTATAAAATAGGACAATAATAACAGTCTGCTTTCTAAGACTTTTCAGTTCATTCCTCCGACAAATATTTATGGAGCAGGTGCAATGGTCGGGGGTATGTGGGGGAGAAAGACAATAACCAGCACATTAAGGAGGTAATTACAGTTGTAGTAAGTGCCACGGAGCAGGTAATCAGGATGGTGAGATAAAGAGTAACCTGGTGAAGCTGGGAGGCGGCTAATTTAGACTAGGAGGTCAGAGAATCTCTCTCTGAGGAGGTGGCATTTGATCTCAGACTAAAGTGCATATGAAGATCTGGGGCAGTGCATTCAGAATGAGGGAAGTGCAAAGGCCCTGTGGCAGGAAAGGGCTTAGCGGACACAGGGGTGGCCAGTGTTTCTGGAGAAGAGAAAGTGCTCAGCTAGGCCACCCCTGGGAAGAAAGTGAGCTCCAATACAGGTCACAATGAGCAAGGCTTAGGGACTAGTAGGTGGAAATCCGGGCTTCCTACTGTGTGATGTCTCCCCTCAGACTCGTTCCCCACATGCAGCTGCCACAGGGGGAACCAGAAGTGGTAAGCAGAACCTCAGGCCGGCTAGGCTGCCCTGGGATCACACAGGCCCTACCAGCGCAACTAAGCTCAGGCACTTGGCTGGCCTGGCTCGCAGGAGGGGAACAGCTCACGTCCTCTCAGGCCCAGACGCTGGGAAGGGCTGGTGCTCTCACTCCTGGCCAGGTAGGCCTGGATGAACCCTCCCAGGAGATGCCTGGGGTCCCAGCACTCACTCAGCAGCCTCATTTCTGCCCTCCAGTCTATACACACAGATGAAGAGTGACCTCTAGTGATGGATGCCTGGAAGAGAGCTCGGCTGCCCAGCCGGCTGCCATCAGGCCCTGCTTCAGAGCCTGAAGTGGGCAAAGGTGGGGCAAGGCCACGTGGGAACTGAGGAACCACACGGCAAGCTGTGGACCCGGAGCACGGGCTGTTCTCTGAGGGGTGGGAAACAGCCTGGTGCTCTGGCCGGGGTGCTCGGTGGGTTCAGGAGCCCTGAGCAGTGTCCAGGGCTGGGTGACCTGGAGGGCTGAACGTCCCCCAGCCTCAGTTTCCCCTTCTAGGCTTTCCGAGATCTCCATGAGTGTCACATCAAGACTCTAAGGTAGGTATTTGTCTCTCCATTTTAGAAATGAAGACACGGAGGCACATATGGGGCTAGAAAGTGTGCCTCATGCTTCCTCTGCCTGGACCTCACCAGGGGACCCACACTTCTCAGGAAACTGGTGAGCTCTGGGGCATGGTCGGGTCGGCCCTCAGGGGACCCATTTGGGGCTGCATGGTATGGGGAGGAGGGTCAGCTCAGTACACGTGTGCAGGGCCCACGCATGTGCAGGGTCCACGCGTGTGCAGGGTCCACGCGTGTGCAGGGTCCACGCGTGTGCAGGGTCTACGTGTGCGCAGGAGTTGGCTTGTCCAGCACAAGCCATGGGGCTTCCGAGGCCCACCAGGCCTCCTCCTTTTATTCTTACACAGGAACTTGCAGAAACCCTCACCTCAGGACTGGGGGAGGGGTGTGGGATGGGCTTTGATGCTCCCCTCTGTTGGGGCCTCATGTTCATTTCCATCTGCTCAACTTAAGAACTTTAAAGATAGACCCTCAAAGGTCCCGATGTCTGAGTCTTCTCTACAACACCCAGCTTCAGGAGGGATGACTCCAATGGTGAGGGCTCGATGCCTCCCTCGATGCCTCCATCACCATATCCCATTCCAATTTGGAGTATCCGTCCATTAGTCACAGAAAGTTCCTCTTTATGCTAAGCTGTCATCTGCCTCCATTGAACTTTGAACTATCAAGTCTAGCTTTCTTCCTAAAGTCCATGGAGCATTATTATGATACCTTTGAAAACACCTATTAAAAGGTCTTCTGCAGGGAAGACCTAAATAGACACTTCTTCAAAGAAGACATACAGATGGTCAACAGACACATGAAAAGATGCTCAACATCGCTAATTATCAGAGAAATGCAAATCAAAACTACAATGAGGTATCACCTCACACTGGTCAGAATGGCCATCATTAAAAAGTCTACAAATAACAAATGCTGGAGAGGGTGTGGAGAAAAGGGAACCCTCCTACACTCTTGGTGGGAATATAAGTTGGTGCAGCCACTGTGGAAAACAGTACGGAGGTTCCTCAAAAAACTAAAAATAGAGTTGCCATATGATCCAGCAATCCCACACCTGGGCATATACCCAGACAAAACTATAACTCAAAAAGTTACATGCACCCCTATGTTCCTAGCAGCACTCTTCACAATAGCCAAGACATGGCAACAACCTAAATGTCCATTGACAGATGAATAGATAAAGAAGATGTGGTACAGATATACAATGGAATACTACTCAGCCATGAAAAAGAATGGAATAATGCCATTTGCAGCAACATGGATGCAACTAGAGATTATTATACTAAGTAAGTCAGAAAGAGAAGGACAAATACCATATGAATCACTTATATGTGGAATGTAAAATATGGCACAAATGAACTTATCTATAAAACAGAAACAGACTCACAGACATAGAGACCATACTTGTGGTTGACAAGGAGGAGCGGGGGAGGGAGAAGGATGGACTGGGAGTTTGGGGTTAGTAGATGCAAACTATTACTAGAGAATGGATAAACAACAAGGTCCTACTGTATAGCACAAAGAGCTATGTCCACTTTCCTGGGATAAACCATAATGGAACAGAATATAAGAAAAGAATGTATATATGTGTATAACTGAGTCACTTTGCTGTACAGCAGAAATTAGCAACGTTGTAAATCAACTATACTTCAATTTAAAAAACAGAGAATAAAAAAGTCTCCAAGTAATAAATGCTGGAGAGGGTGTGGAGAAAAGGGAACCCTCCTACACTGTTGGTGGGAATGTAAATTGGTGCAGCCACTACGGAGAACAGTATGGAGGGTCTTTAAAAAACTAAACATAGAGATACCATATGACCCAGCAATCCCGCTCCTGAGTATATATCCAGAAAAGACTTGAATACCGATTCGAAAAGATACATGGACCCCAATGTTCATAGCAGCAGTATTTACAATAGCCAAGACATGGAGACAAACTAAATGCCCACCAAGAGATGAATGGATAAAGAAGATGTGATGTGTGTATATATCTATATTATATATATAAAAAATGAAATATTACTCAGCCAGAAAAGGAAAGAAATAATACCATTTGCAGCAACATGGATGGACCTAGAGATCATCAGACCAAGTGAAGTAAGACAGAGAAAGACAAATATCACATGACATCACTTATATGTAGAATCTAAAAAAAAATGATACAAATGAACTTATTTACAAAACAGAAATAGACTCATAAACATAGAAGACAAACTAATGGTTACCAAAGGGGAAAGAGGGGAGATAAATTAGGAGTTTGGGATTAACAGATACACACTACTATATATAAAACAGATAAACAAGGACCTACTGTATAGCACAGGGAACTATATTAAATGTCTTATAATAACCTATAATGGAAAAGAATCTGAAGCTATACACCTGGAACTGACACATACAAAAAATTTTGTATAACACATACAAAAATTTTAAATGGTTTAGATGACAGTCACTGACTAGGGGACTACTTCAGCCTGGATGGTTGGGGAATCTGAATTAAAAGGAGTCAGCCTTAGGAAAATCAAGGGAAGAACATTCTGGTAGAGGGATGGGCTAGTGCAAAGGCCCTGGGGTAGGAAGATGCTTGGCATATTGGAGGAACGGATGTCAAGTAACAATATCTTGCCTTTACTGAGCACTTACTATGTGCCAGGCAATGTTCTAAGCCATTTACGTTTCATTTAATTCTCACAACCGCCCTATGGGGTAAGGGCTTTATCACTCCCCTTTCACAGGTGGCAAGACTGAGACATTGAAAGGTTGCCCAAGGTCTCATAGCTAATAAGTGGCAAAGTTGAGATCCAAATCCAGGTGGTCTGACTTCAGAGTCTGTGCTCTTGACCACCATGTAAGGCAGCCTGAGGCAAGGGCAACGCTGCAGAAACAGATGTGAGAATCTTAAACACAGATGATATATGAAGTACCAGGGCTGGACTAGGTGGCTCAGGTTCATGCCTAGAGAGAGAAAAGAAAGAGAAGAGGGCCGAGGTCCAAGCTAGGAGCACGCCAACATTTGAAGGTGTAACAGAGCTTGCAAAAGAACAGAGAAAGAGCAGCCAAGGAGGTGGGAGGGAAATGGGAGCTTGTACTGTTATGGCAACCAAGGAGGAGGCTGTCCCAGAAAGAAGGATGAAGTCAGTGGTACCTCTGTCGAGTGCTGCAGAAAGGTCAAGTGAGCTGAACACAGAGAAGTGACCATGATTTGGCATCAAGAGGGGTCAATGTTGACCTAGAGAAGAACAGTCTTAATGGGGTGGAGGGGTCAGAAACCCCTCTGGAGAGGGTTGAGAGAAGAATGTAAGGTGAGCAAGTGGAGATGGCAAATTAGCTCTGAGATGTAGTGAAAAGAGCACTATACCAGGAGTCCAGAGACTCCCCCACGCACTAGCCCTGTGATCTTGAATCAGGGGTCTAATTTTTCTGAGCCTCAGTTTCCTCATCTGTAAAATGGGGATGATATTAATACCTACTTTGCAGGACTGCAATGAGGAATCAAATGAAAGAGATGAAAATGCTTCAAAACCCACAAAGCCCTGTGAAGATATAAGATATTTCAGGGCTCTCGAATGCCGTTCTTCATGTATGAGTCGGGATTTGCTCCCTCCCTCTCTTTCTACTTTAACCATCTGTCTCTCTGATCCAAAATCTGTTCCGCCTGACCCCTAGCTGACCAGAGCCTTCCCTCTCCCTCTGTCCTGCCATAGCCTCCTTCTCACAATCCTGGCTTGGCTCTGGGGGGCTCAGTTGAATATGCAAATGTCTCCCCAGCCAGCTGGTGTCTGCCGCCCCGAAACACATGTTCCAAAGCCCCTCTGCCTCAGCGGGGAGGGGGGCCGGAGCCTCTGCCGGCTCCCCAGCCCGGAGAGGACACATGGCTGGGCAAGGAACGACACAGCCAGCAGATGGGGAAGGGCTGCTAGGCACAGGCGAAGAGGCTGGGAGAGGGGCCGGCGATGTGTGTGGGCGAGGGGACCGGTGCGCATGGACGAAGGGAACAGAGTGTCAGGGGCATGCCTGCACACCACGAGGGCACACTGTCCACCCGATGCGTTCGTCCCTACTGACCCAACCATGGGGCTTCTTGGTAAATTTTATGGCCTCCAAAATTCTACTGGGTTTTGCAAAATTAGCCTTGCGTACATTAAAAATATATGTATCATAAAATACTTAAGACGTACCAAAATGTATCAAGAATAATATGAGGGACTCTCATACACTCACCCTCCAGCTTAAAATATCACTTTTTTTTTTTTCAAATTTAAGTGAAGGCCCTCGGGCACCCCTCTCCATGTGCCCTCTCCTCCCCACAGCGGAACCGCTATCCTGAATGCAGTGTTTATCATCCCTGTACATTTCCTTAGACTTGTATCATATATGAATGTATCCCTAACCAAAAATGCACACTTGTCTTGCATGTTTAAAATCTCTATATAGGTGGCCACCGCATGGTTCATCTTCTTTTGCAACTTGCTCTTTGGGCTCCATGTTATATTTATGGGGTTCAAGCATGTTGACAATTCACTCGCCTTCCCTGCCATCTTGCCCATATGTTTCATAGCACCTCAGTCCCCAAACAGAGAGCACTCAGTCTATGGCCTTGAGCCTCTGGGTTCCCCATCTCCCTGAGCCCAGACACAAGCTCCGTGGGAAATTCGGCAGAAGGTCTCAAGCTCAGACCCGTGGCCTGTTTCTCTTTGCAGCTGATGGTCTTGCGAAGGCCGTGGGGAAGGAGGTCCCTGTAGGAGGAGACCCAGTAAAAATCTCTGCTTAAACCTAGTAGGGCTGGAATAATGAGCCGGCTAGAACAGGGCTGACGATCACCACCATCACCATCACCATCATCACCACTCAACACAACACACGCCACGCGCCAGGCGCCATTCCAAGCACTTTATATGCACTGACTCATTTAATCCTCACACAGCCCCACGGGGTAAATGCTATTATTTCCCCCATTTTCCAAGTGAGGAAACTGAGGCACAGCATGTTGAAGTAATTTGCCCAAGGTCACAGTTATAGAGCCAGGACTTGAACCTGCATGAACCACAGCATTACTGCCCCCAAGTGTACCCCAAGTTTCACCATGTGTGCCCCTCCCTGTTGGTCAGGTGATGGTCACCTCTGGGCCCTGAAGTTGTTGCCTCCCCCAGGCTGCAAGCTCCCAAGCCTGGGGATGCGGCTAACTTGGTGCCCAAGGAGCCCCAGGAAAGCATCGGGCACAACCACGGAGCAAAGAGTCCTACTTTCCAGTCCCAGTGTAGACAGCCGTGAGGCCAGCTTCCTGAGAGCAGGGGGACCTGGACCCGAGGGCAGCCTTGGAAAGCAGCTGCTCAGATGAGATGGGCGTCATGCTGCTTATTTGGAAAATGGGTGACTAGAGTAAGAGGGAGGCAAGGTTTTGTTGACTATAGTTTCTAAAACCTCTTCCATCTCCCAAGTTATATGACTCTAAAGCAGAAGCTGGCAAGCATTTCTGTAAGGACCCAGAAAGTAAATATTTGAGGCTTTGAAGACCATACAGTCTGTGTCACAACCAACAAACTTTGCCGGTGCAGCGTGAAAGCAGCGGATGGTATGTACATGGATGGGTGTGGCTGTCTTCCAATAAAACTATAAATATTAGAATATCTACAGATATCTGTGAATATTAGATACTGGAAGTTGAATTTCATATCAATTTCGCTTGTCATTAAGTATGGTTTTTTCTTTTCATTTCTTCCCCCAACCATTTAAAAATGTAAAAACCTTTCTTAACTCACAGGCCACGTGAAAATGGGTGGCAGGTGGCAGTTTGCCAGCTCCTGCTCTAGAAGGAAAAGCCTGGACAGGGAGACCAGAAGTTCTGGATTTGAATTACAGGTCTGCCATTTTTAGCTGCACAATCACGAGCAAGTCCCTAACCTCTCTGAACCTGTTATCTCCCAGGTGCAATGGAGATACCGCCATCCACCCACAGCCCCCACCAGCATGGACTAAAATGAGAAGATTCGGAGCACATAATCAGGTCTTGGCAGCAGGCGCAGTCCTCCGGAATGTCAGCAGGGCCATGATTCTTTCCCACAAAGCCCTTCCAAGCTGAAAAGTCCTGGACACTGTTTGTCCCTTTCCATCCTTTGCTGCCACCTCTCCCCCATCTCCCAGCCCTGGGTCACCTCTGCTCCCCAGCGCCTGCTCGTCTGAAGGTCCAATCCATGCACTGTGGAGAGCCCAGGATCAGGGTGTGCTCCTCCGGCCACCCTGGGCCCCTGGAGCCACAGGCCTTCCCTGAGAGGGGTGTGTCCAGCGTGTCAGAGCCCTTGGGAGGAATTCACCACTGCTCACACCACACATCCAGACCTTGGAAAGCTCTTCATTTATGCCTCCTTTTTTTACAGCTCTTTGCTCAGGAATCTTACTAACTGGGTAGTTCCAGACGTACAAGGACTCTGGCTTCTGCAGAGGCCCTTGTGTCACCAACAGGGGATACTTTTTGTGGCCAATGGCAAAAAGGGAAGAGGCTTAAGAGCAGAAGACAGGCATGGAAGCCGGGCCTCACAGAGCTACGAGAGTCCCATCCCCAGGGCCTGGTGGTGGGCAGCACCGAGCCTCGGAGGGAGAGCCCCCGGCAAAGGCTGGCACGCTCATTCTCTTCCTTGAGCCACGTGTCATCTAGATTCTGGCCCCATCGGGAAAGGGAAGCAGCTAGAGTTCCTGTCTTTGGTACTTTCAAGCACACATTTTGCATGTCTGGGCCAGGGAGGGAGGGGACCCAGGGCAAGGAGCGTCACAGGCAAGGTCTTCCTGCCACTCACCATCTGTGTTAGTTTGCTAGGGCTGCCATACCAAAGTCCCACTGACTGGCTGGCTTAAGGAACAGAAATTTACTTTCTCACAGTTTTGGAGGCTGGAAGTCCAAGATCAAGGTGTGGGCAGGGTTGGTTTCTCCTAAGGCCTCCCTCCCTGGCTTGCAGATGGCTACCCTTGTGTCCTCACATGGCCTTTCCTCTGTGTGCAAGCATCCCTGGTGTCTCTCCCACTTCTTATAAGGACACCAGTCATATTGGATTAGGGTCCACCCATATGACCTCCTTTTACCTTAACACCTCTTCAAAGGCCCTGTCTCCAAGGACAGTCACAGTCTGAGGTACTGGGGGTTAGGACTCCAACAGGTGAGTTTTCGGAGGACACAGTTCAGCTCATAGCATCGCCTCTCCACCTCCAAGCCTGAGCTCCTCAGAGCCTCCCCGACCCCATGATGATGTGGGCAGTGGGGGAGCCCTGGAGATCCTGAGCCCACAGGTTCTTGCAGACAGGAAAGGGCAGCCTCACAGGGAAGGGGGGACATGTTTTTGGAGGTGGGGGGGTGACTCTATGTATGGATAGCACATGAGGTTGGTAGGAGAGGGGGGCTTGTTTCAGTGTAACAGTGGCACATTCCTTGAGGACCAAACATGACTGTCTGTGAGTTTAGGGAATAAAGGGTTGGAGGGCTCCCGGAGGACACTCTGGACTGCCCACAGACCCACAGCCTGGAGGCTGCATCTGCCCTCCGATGGGCAGCACCTTCTGCCCCAGCTCGTGTGGCTGGGAAAACTGAGTAGTGGCAGAGTCCCAAGCTTTTGAGCCGAGCAGAGTCCCACTACAGCCTGTTCAAAATCACTCCAGCAGTCTCCTGGGCCCCGGGGACCTCACTGATAGTCAGCCTCCCCTCAAAGGGGGATGGGGGGGTGAGTGGAGGGTGTGCAGGAGGTGAGGGCACCCAGCATGTTGACTCGGCCTTCACCTCAGCCTCTCAGGCCCGCCCCAAGCCGTGCCCTCTCTCCTGCCACCGCCCCACGGAGAGAACTTTCTCCAACTTGTGTGCTTCCTTCCCGAGCTCTCCCTTCCCTGCCCGCCCCTCCCCCGCAGCAGGGCCAGGGAGAGGGAGGGTGGCTGGTGGGCTGGGAGCTGCCTCACGTGCCGCCTCTCCTCCCTGAGCAGCTCCTGGTACAATTATTAAACGCAAATTACAAAAGATGTGACCCAAACGATCTTTATTTCTTCTTTCAACAAGTGCTGCCTGCAGGGCCCTGATTCCAAATTCCGTTTCAATTATCTCGGTCATTTTAGACACAAAGCGACGGTGTTTGTGGTCGCCAGCAAGGAAGGATGCAGAGAGGAAGGCCCAGTGGCTCAAACTCGGGATGCCTGCCTCTCCCGTCTGAACTTGCAGTTGCAGCGATTAAAGGCACCCAAAGCAAAAGACGAGACCGGCTGGAACACGTCGCATCACCGCACTACCTTATACCCAGGGGACGAGGTTACAGATCCACAAGCTCCAGAGGCTCCCCTGGCAGCAGAATGTGCTAGAGCAGCCCTCCTCAGCTTCCGCCAGTGCTAAGGCCCCCTTCTGCTTCCGCATGCTGGCGGCACCCTCACTGCTCCAGGGTGGACAAGAGCAGAGCACGGGCTTCCCCACCTCTGATAGCTCATTCTGGGGACAAGGGGCAACACCCCTCCCCTGCCCACGGGTTGTGGAGCCGGCAGGAGGGTCCTCACGGAGCAGAGAGGGGAGCCCGTTGTGGATCCATGATCTTCCTCCAGGACCCCCAGTCCCCTCGGCACGAAATCAGAAAGTCCCTGGAGGATGGAGATTACATCTTGCTCCCCAACGTGCCCAGCCCGATGCCACGCACATGGGGTGGACGTGGTGGTGAAAAGCCCTGATTCTAGAGTCCAGGAGGTCTGCCCGCATCCTGGCTCGCCATTTACTAGCCAGATGACCTTGGGCGAGTTCTGTGACCTTGCTAGGCCTCCATCAGGGTTTTCATCTGTGAAACAGGGACGGTCATGGTAACTACACCTTGCAGGGTTTTTGTGAGGATTAAAGACAATTTGATGGCAGGCCTTAGCACGGTGCCTGGCACATGTAAGCGTGCAGCAAGTGCCAGCTGCTGGAGTTCTGGCTCAATACAGGCGGAAGTCCAAGCTGCTCTAGCCAAAGCCGCCGGTGTAAACATTTCAGGGGTCCCTTCCCTCCCACTTGCCACCCCTGCTCCCTCCTGGACGCCCATGATCCCGGGAAGGCCTGGGGGTGCTGGCCAAAATGCTGGTGCCCTGGCTGCCCCATCCCCACTGACGGGCTGCCGGGACCAGGCCCGCCCGGCCACGGGAGGGGCGATTTACAGCTGCGCTTAGAGGGCTGGCGAGCCATTTGTCACAGGGGCCCGGGCACCTTGTTCTACCTGTGTTGAGTGTGTTTTATTGGTGTTGAGCGGAGTGAGGCCAGAGCTGAGTCGGGGATAGGAAACCCACTCAAGTGAAAAATGAGGAAAGCCAAATGGGATTGAGAGAGCGACAGGGGGAGAGCCGGCGGGAAGGAGGTGAAGGGGTGGATTGTAAAACACAAGACAAATGTGTGCCGTGGCCCTGGGGTTACTGGAGAGGGGCTGGGGCCTTCTGTACCTTCCCCGCTGTCTCGGGACCCCACCAGGACCCCAGGAGGCACCAGCAGCTGCAATGGCAGGCAGGTCAAAACCATCAAGAGACAGAGAGAGACAGAGACACAGAGACAGGAGTAGGGGCTGCAGGCTCTGGACCAGAGGATCCTCTGAGCCTGCAGGCCACGGGACCAAAAGAAAACAGGTTTTAAAAGGAAAGCAAACCCATCCCAGCCTGGGCTTCTGCTCCGAAGTCCTCTCCCCGCAGCATCCCTCTCCCCAGCCTACTCTGGGGAAAGGGGGCGGGCGGATCTGCTTAGAATTTCATCCCCTTCCCTCAGTGTCCCTCAGCGCAGAAGTTTCAAGTCCAAACTCATGAAACGAGGCTGTGGCGAGGCAGAGTTAGAGATCTCCCTGTCAGGAACAAGAAAGGAAAGAGAGACGGAGAGAGAGGCAGAGGAAGAGAGAGAGAGAGAGAGGGGGAGAGAGAGGGAGATGGAGAGATAGATTCTCGGCTTTGTGCCTGCAACAAGCCACTAAAGGTGCATTTTTAATTAAATTTATACAAAATGTGTCAGTTTTATCTCTGGGTTTCAAACCTGACTCTTTCCTATCAAAGAGGAGTATTGATCTCCATTGCCCTGGAGCTACCTGACTGAATTAAACAGAATAAATAGAAGAAGGAGGACTGAAAGGGCTCAGAAACAACTGCAGAGAGGCAAAAATCTAATGGCTCCACAGTCATTTTCCGCAATTAAAAAACAAAACCATTTAGAGAGCCTGTTAACACCTTGAAGTCAGAAAACTCTCGCTTCAAAAAAAAAAAGGCTCCAAACAGCTCCCAGGCAAAACATTTTAATTGCTCTAAATCCTTCCATCTTTGGTGGGCACTTGGGTGTCTATGCATTTTCCTGTGACACCCAGGCACGTGCACGGCCCTGTCCCCTGGCGCCCCCCCACACATCAGTCCCCCAGTTCTCTGGTTGTTTGCACTGCGCAACTCCCAGCCCCAAACGCCCACTCAGGCTTCAGGAGCTGGCTCCCTCCCTCACTGGCAAGTGACTGTGCCTCTCTCCACCTGTTTCCTCATCTGTAAAAGAGGGACAGTAATACACATTTTATGGGGTAGTTGCAAGGATAGTAAAGTAATACATTAAAGGACTTTGTGCAATGCCTGGAAAGGGTAGACGCACCATCAGTGGTGCCTTAAAAAACTAAAGGACCATCCGCAGACATTGTCGGGTTCTCCTGAATGTGGTGAGTTCGTATAAATACTGGCCATGGTACCCTTCCCTGGGTCTTACCGGCAACTTCTTTGAGGTATTAACCCATTGTGTTTTCCTAGTTGGGCCTTTTCCCTCATAAGACTCTAATTGTGACTAGGGCCCTATGACCTCTCATTTAGTCTCAGTGGCGTCAGAAGTGGACGTTCCAATCACCTAAGAGACCTGCAGAGTGACCGGCAGGCCGCCAAGGTGATGGTCGTTCTGTCTGGCTATGAAGCTACTACGGGAATCTGGCCAGGGCCGGCTTTGTGGCATGTGGTCGTGTAGTTGCAAAGAGCCCTGCACTCTAGAAAGGCCCCACGCTTGGGCTACTGCGCGGTTCTCCCCATCTTGAGATTCTTAATAATTTTTGAACAGTGGGCCTTGCATTTTCATTTTTCACCACGCCCTGCAAGCTCGGTAGCTTGTCTTGACCTCAGCATAGCCCTACTCTGCCCCCAGGTGTTTCCCTTGTACTTATTTCTGTCAAGCACCACTGTGCTGCCAGTTACTCAGAACCACGGAGGTGTCTTCACTTTCTCTCCTTTACTGTTCCTACTGTCACTGAGACCCGCTGGCCTCTCTGGAGCAGGTACTGCATCCATATCCATCCCTTCCCTTTCAGTCCGAGCCTCCCTTGGCTCAGGCCCTCACCAACATCGGGGAATTGAAATAATTTCCCGCTGCTCAAGTCTCTTCCTCTTCAATCCGCTCCCATCAAGGCACACTTGGGCCTGGCCAGTGTCCGTCACTAAGCGGAGGTCAGCCTGCTGATGTGGGGCTACTCCACGGGTGGTCCTCACACCAGCAGCTTCAGCACCAGCTGGGAGCTTATTAGGATTTCACATTCATGGCCGCCTACCGAATGAGAATCCCTGATGGGGCCCAGGGATCTGCGTTTCAACAGGCCCTCCCCGTGATTCTGAGGCTAAGGTTTGAGAAGCATTGCTTTTCGATGGGTACTGATCATCCACCAGCCCTGCCTCCCCAGCCCTCCACACCCGATGTGGCCCTGCCTGGGACTCATGTCCCTGCCCTCAGGCCCCTCTGGGGAGGTGGAATGTCCAGCCCACAGAGCCCATCACTCCTCTGCCTATCAGGAGAACCACTCACGCCCGTCTCCACGTGGGCAGTAGCGGGCTGACCAATGTGGCTTAATTAAATGGGGGAAGAGATCAGGTTAACGCCAGATAAGCAGGCAGGATTAAAACAGACAGAAAGAATGGACAAGGGGGGAGCTGTCAGCACCCCGGCCTGTCTAGAATGATTATTAATAATGATAAGCAGGAGAACGAGAATAATAAAGGAATAATGAACTGGTTCTGAAAGTGACAGGAGATGGAATCTGATAGAGGGCCGAGCCCTGGGGGCCTGCGGCCCTGGGGGTGGGGAGCAGGCTTTGTTTGTGGTGGAGGCTCAGGGCTGGGGAAAGGACTGTCTTCCTTCAAGGAGGCCAAAGACCCAAGAGGCCGATCTGACCCAGGGCCCAGTTAAACCTACATTCACTCTCCTCCCTCTAGATGACTACAGGTCTTAAAGCCTTAAGGTGCACCAAAATCACCTGGGGCACCACATTTAAAATGCAGATTCTCAGGTCCCACCCCAGAGATTCTGATTCCCCAGGTCTAGGGTGGTGGCCGGGCCTCTGCATTTTGTAAGCCTTCCCTGGAGGGTCCACACAGGCGGTCTGTGAACTATGCTTTTAGAAACACTGATTTCTACACCAGGTACAGTACTCAACCTGGAGCAGGGGGCACATCTCATGTGTGGATCATTTCCGAAAACACATCTGGCAGCAGCTGCCAAAGGACAGAGAGAAGAGGGGTGGGGAGGGGTGAACCGACGCCTTCCACATAAGCTCTGCAAAGCAGGGCGAAGGTGGGCCTACATACAGGGCAGAAGCTGCACCAGGACTGGCCTTGCTTGTTAAGCCCTGGTACCTGGTGTTGGCACTGACAGATACAAGTATTGCCATCTCCTTCGCCTAGGGGGTCACAAACTCAAAATGTCCATGGAAGCCAGAGGAAAGAAGCAGGGCCTGGGGGCGCTGGGGGTGCCCAGGCCCTGTCCTGTCCCCTGCAGGTAGTGTGGTGAGGGAAAGCAGGCTTGGCACTGCTGGATCTTTCCAAGAAGCAGAGGTCTGTTCGTTTTTCCTGTGATACTCCTGATTTTTAAATATTGACCGCTAATGTAAAAATGTCAAGAAAGCTGTTTTAGCCCGTATACTGTGAGTGCAGACTTCAGCCTGTGAGCCGGCAGTTTGCAAGGTTCTCGAATAGGGTTGGGGGTTTGGGAAGGTGCTTGTTTAAAATGCATATTCTCAGGTGTCTACCGCCCGGACTCTAATCCAGCGGGTCGGGGCTCAGGAACCTGCGTGTCTGGTAGGCTCTGCAGGGCCCTCAGATGCAGGTGGTCCGTGTCAGGTGGCCGCCTCTGAGAAACCCTGGCTTGCAAGTGTTGTCATTGTGCCTCTAGACTCTAGGATAATACCCTAAACAGCCCACTGAAGGGAGGGCACAGGGCAAACCTGGTGTCCTTGTCACCCTATGCCCAGTGCTCCTGTCATGCTGGGTGGATGGCAGAGCTTCAAGGCTCTGGCATCGCTGTGGCACATCTACTGCCCCTCACTGAGGGGACCCCGGTGTGGGTTCAGAACCCCGCCGTGGCCCCAGTCAGGAGGAGGAACCAACAGAACACTGAATATACGCAAAACAGGAATGAACACTGCCCACCTCATCTAGTGCTTCATGAGGATGAAATGAGAAAGGCCTGGGTTTAAGCCTTACTTTCTCTTTCCTCTAAAATGGGCATGACTGCAGTACCCGCCTCGTGGAGTTGAGAAGACGGAGTAAGATAATGTACAGGAAACATTGCATACGTTGCCTGAAACCTGGTAAGGGCTTCATAAATAACAGCTACTACTATTACTATTACTGGAGATAAACAAGAACTAGGACACGTGCTAACAGGGACACAGCAGGGACTTAGCTCTTCGCCTTAACCAGGGACAAAGCTACCTCGGGGAATAGCGCCTGACACCGTGTCTGGCCACAGAGCACTCACCAGTGTGTTAGACACGTGATCAAGAGGCCGGCAGCGGATTCCCACTCTGATTTTCCCTCTGGGACCGAACAGAACACGCCCAGCCCCACCTTCCGCCCCACAGCCTGGCCTAGCTTTTCAAGCCAGGCCTCCGCTGTCTCCACCACGGGCACCCAGGTCTTCTCCCTGTGGCCTCATACCCGCTGTCCTCAGTCCCCTCTGCCCTGGACCAGCCACCGCAGGGGACTGGGGTCCCCGCTGCCATTTTTTACCCAATGGGTGGTTGGAACGAGGAGAAGAGCTGCCTGTCTTTTCAGGGGCTTGATGGGAGGCTGGCAGAGGAATTGAGATGTGGGCCAGTGCTGGGGGGCAGCAGGGTCCTTCAGAGCAGTCAGGGTGGAAGGGAGTGGGCTCAGTCTGAATGACCATCGCATGGAAGGGCTGATGAGGGGATGGAACTCTGGGGTAGCGGATCTACGGAATTATGTCCACCATTGAAAAGAATGCGGGAGAGCAGTACCAAGAGGAAGGTTCCACAAGATGTGTTAAGTGGAAAAAGCAAAATGTGGGCCATGCCTGCAGAATGGTCACTACTACATAAATAAAACCAAGCTCTGGGTCTCTATTTGTATGTCCATGTGTATGCAGGTGCACAGAAACCTCTGGAAGGACATCATGGTCACCTCTGGGGAGGGCGGTGAAATGAGAGGGGGCAGGGCAGGGTAATATGGGACATTCACTATATTTAGATATATAGTTTTTAGTTTAGTGATTATGTATATAGGTATATGCATAATTTGGTGAATATGTTAAGTAAAGATCATATTTTTAAAATGGGATTTGTAAGCTTTTAAAGAGAGAAACTTTTTTTTTTAAAGACCTGGCATCAGATGTTCCTATGTCTCTGCTCATCCCCCAGGTCAAAAGATTTCTTGCAATGCAAAAATATGGCACAGCCCGCTTTCTCTAGGGTCACATCTGTTTTAATCGGTCTCGGGTCTTCAAGGTTCCTCGTGTGCTTCCTTGCTCTGTGTTCAATGGACCTGCATTCCCATTAGAAAGTCAAAAATGATTCCCAAATGCCTGTGTTTTACTTCGAATTGGACTACAAATTGACTACCTAGTCAAACTTGCTGTATTTCCCTTTCACAGAAAATCATGGAAAATTGAACTGCAGATAAAATTTTAAAGCTAGCTCCGGAGTCTGAGCAGACCCCTAGTCTGAGGGGCAGGGGCGGAGATGGCACTGCAGGGCCTCTCTGCTTCCCGACCCAGTTCTCAGGGACGGCCAAGCTGCCAGGCACCATGGCATGGGGGATGCTGCAAAAATTGGTACGATGCTGTGGGACAAACAGAAACTCGGCCAGCTCGGCTACCTGAGGTGATGAGGGGGTGATGGGGAGAATCTTTTTAAAGTCATGCTTATTGAGGTACAATTTACATACAATAAAAAAACACCCTTTTTTAAGAGGATAGTTTGATGAGTTTTATAAACAGACATGTAACCATCTCCACAATCAAATTATGGAACATTTCCATCACTCTAAAAAGTTCCCTCCTGCCCCTATATAGTATCCCCGCGCCCCTCTGCCCTGCCCTGCCTTACCCAGGTTTTGGTTTTATTCTTGTTTTTTTCTGTTCTCTAGTTAAAGAGCTAAACTGACTTCTTCTCTTTGCTTAGCTTCCCCTACCAAGTGCTGTCTCCTCCAGCTACACCCTGGGAGGTGGCTTCCTTGTTCAGTCGTCTTGGTTGCATTGCCTTTGTCCTTAAAAAGGCACGAGCACCTTGGAGGGCGTTGGGCCTTAGGTACAGTGTAGTGCTGCCCGCTGGGCTTCAGTCGGAACAAGCCTGGCCCTTCACGAAGCCCAAGGCAGCCTCCCCTCTGCCGGCAGACAACATGCCGCCCCAACCGCTGTGTGGCATGGGGGGCTCGCCTACCAGGTCCCTGCCCCTGGAGAGATCTCGGCACAGTCGCCTAAACACCATCTCTCCTCCCACCTTCAGCAGTGACGCCCCCAGACCATGATGGGTAACATGTGGCCTTCTGGAGGGCACACCCTGTCTCCTGGTAGGCCTGGTAACCGTGACACCCCCTGTTCTCTGCCCATAAAGCCACCGACAGAGGCCCTTCGTGCCCGACCCCAGCAAAGAAAGGGAACTATCTTCTTCTCCTGCTGAGAGGACACCAGATTCTTTTGCCAAATGTCCACTGTGGGATCTCAGTTCCTCCTTCTCAGGCCTCCTCAGCTGGACTGGGTTCTAAGTCGGCACTTCCATGAGTGAGAGAGAGATTGAGCTCTGGTCAACCCCCGTCTATCCCTCTCCAAACCCAGCCCACACCCCAGCCATGCCACTGGGGTTTGGGAGGCATATGGATTTGGGGGAGAAGCCGCTACCCACACCCCTAACCAGCTGTCTCCTCTCAGCCCTGCCTGGGAGTCTTTCCTCACCAAGTCTAGCTGGACCACCCCAGGCCCACTGTTTGGGTCCTGTGAGAAGCAGACACCAGGACAGAAAGAAAAAGGGGAGAGGCTTCAGGTGGTGATGAACGTCTGACAGCTGTGAAGAGAGAGGGGAGGAAGGAGGATTGGATAGCAAGGGTCTCGGACCGCTGTGCAGCTCTGAGAAAGCCCTGCCCAGACCCAGGGGAGCTCTGGTGCAAAGACTGTCGCAGAGGAATCCTGTGCTGGCCAGGATCGGTGAGCCCTGCACCGCTGCCAGGTTCAGCAACTGGCTGGCTGCTGCCTGGGAAGCTCATGGCCTCGGCCTGCAGGCTGATCCTGAAGGCACATCACTCCCTGTGCAAGTTCTCCTGAAGGGCGAGCTGAGTGGCGTAGCCAGGGCTGTCCCTCCTCCTGAGCTCGGCATGGGGACCCTGCTGGCTGGCGGCTGGGGTGTGCTCTCCTGTCCCTGAAGCCTGAAAGCCAGACACATTCCCTGCAGCCTCAGCTGCTCCCTTCTCCATCACACCTCAGTAGCGTGACCGACGCACTGGTGGCAGCCACAGAAAGAAGGCAAACCTGCTAACTTTGACTGCTGAGCTGGACCCTCATCCTGAGCAAATGCCGTCAGCTCCAGGGCAGAGTTTAAACAATTCAGTGGAGGGCAAATGGCTGAGGGTGCAGTTATTGGCCCTGGAAATACCCCAGGACTCTGTTCAAACTCTTGTCAGACCCATGATGGAAACAGGGTTAAGCTTCCTGATCAGAGGGGGATGACTCCAGGGCAGGGAAACTGGATCTTCTCCAGAGCTCGTGTGGTTTTAGCTTATCCATCAGGCAGGGGGTCCTGGTTACTGACAAAGGACACTGGCCAGCCTGCGAGTCAGGACTCGAGTTCCAGTACCCATGACGTTGGGAGAGTGCCCCTGGGGAACAGGACCCTTACAGGCAAAATGAGGAGGTGGGGCAGGGGTCTAAGAGTCAGTGCCTGCAGTGTCCAGGCAGAAATGTAAGTGAGGGTGAGAGTGGGTGGGGCGTGCTGACCTGCCCTTACCCAGGGGAGCTCCGGCCTCTCCGCTCACGTCAGTCACTGCCCTAGTGACTGTGGCCCCAGTGTGGACAGATCTCCCAATTTCCTAAGAGAGGCTGGAAATCTGGGTTTAATGTGAAACCTTTCCATTTTAAATGTTGGTAATTAACCAAACAATTAAAAAGTCACGTGTTGGGATGCAACTAGAGATTATCATACTAAGTGAAGTAAATCAGAAAGAGAAAAGACAAATACCATATGATGTCACTTATATGTGGAATCTAAACTACGGCACAAATGAACGTATCCACAAAACAGAAACAGACTCATAGGCACAGAACAGACCTGTGGTTGCCAAGGATGGGGAGGGGGGAGGGAAGGAGAGGGATGGACTGGGACTTTGGGGTTGATAGATGTAGACTACTACATTTAGAATGGATCAACAGCAAGGTCCTACTTTATTGCACAGGGAACTATGTTCAATGCCCTGTGATAAACCATAATGGAAAAGAATATAAAAAAAGAATGTGTATATATGTATAAAACTGAGTCACTTTGCTGCACAGCAGAGATCGGCACAACACTGTAAATCAACTCTACTTCAATCAAAAAAAAAAAGTATGTGTTGTGGCCAAATCAATCATGTCCTGTGGGTTGAAGTCAGTCCGTGGGCCTCCAGCTCACGACCTTGGGTTAGATGCCCACGTAGGCGCCGTCAGTGCCTAATGCCCACGACTTGCCATCAGGGGGAATGTTGCCTGTCCACCCAGTGTGATCAGAAGTAATCGCCGTCGAGTGCTTGCTTTGTGCCGGACGCTTGACGTATGGTATATGGTTTAATCATCAAAATGCTACAACAAAGACAGGAATTGTTTTCTACCTCACTCTCTAGATACGGAACGGATGCACAAGGAGGTATGCAGCTGTGACCTGGGAGCACAGGGACTTGAACTTGGCACCGTCTGCATTCTTAGCCTCCCTGCCCTCTTACCTTGCCCCCTCCGGGTTGACCTCTGATTCCTGAGGGACACTTTAGCACCGAGCAGCCCAAATAGTATCCGGGGGGATTCTGAGACTGGTACTTAGGAGGGCGTCCCAACCCTGTGCATTCTTCCCATCCGGGGCTGTGGCTCCCCTGCCCCTGCCCCTCCCAGTGCCGCCCTGTGCGTCACCTCCAGTCTGCTGGCAGGACGCGTGGCTGGGGGGTCGAATCCACTGCAGCCTGAGATCTGGAAGAGACAGCCTTTTGCAGGACTCTTCCTGGTCTTCGTCCAGCCCCTTCACAGCAGGTGTTCTCTTGTGGGGAGCACTCCCTCCCCCCGCCCAGCACTGTTTGCTGCAGCTGCGGCAGATGCTGCTAGGAGAGCTGGCCAGCCATCATTCTGTGGGAGCCAAAAGCCTCTGTGGCCCGGGAATTCTGGGCTAATGCTCGGCGCTGGCATGGTCCCCTCTCTCGCTGACCCTTCCAGTCCAGGTCACCACGACAGATGCTGGGAACATATGCCGGGAATTAATTCACTCCGCCTTGGCCACAAGAGGGGCAGCCTCTTTCTCTGGCTGCTCCCGACACCCTTACTTTCTGATTTCTACTTCACCAAAGGAAAAATCGGGCTTTTCTCCCTCCCTTGCTCCTGACCCCCTTCCACTGGGCTTTCTCATCATTATTCTGAGCCTGCCGCCAAAGGTATTTGATTCCTAGAGACCCCCCCCTCACCCCACATCTCAAACAGGATCAAAGGCCAAGGAACCCAGTCACTCTTTTCCAGCTTTTTGTCTCCAGATAGATTCTGTCCCAACTTTGCTGCAATTGATAAGTGGTTTTTGTTTGTTTTTTCCTTTTCTTAAGGGAAATTTGTGTCTCTCTTTTAGGAGCCAGAATCTTCCCGCCTTTCCAGTCTTTCCTTACATCTAACTCAAATCACTCCTACTGTGATTGCATTTCTGGATAGCAACAAGCGGCTGAACTTTGGGAGTCTGCCGCCGTTGTTATTTCTCACCTTCATTCTTTCGTCTAAGGAGGAATTGGCAAACTTTTTCTGTAAAGGGCCAGAAAGTAAATAATTCAGGCTTTGCAGGCCACATGCTCTCTGTCACAACTCAGTTCTGCTACTGTAGCCCCAAAGCAGCCATAGACAGTATGTAAATTAAGGAGCATGGCCGTGTTCCAGTAAAAGTTAACAAGAACAGGTGGCGGGCTGGATTTGGTCCACAGGCTGTAGTACGCTGACCCTTGCTTTAAGCAAACCAACCCACCTCTGTATTTCTTAGTGGTCAAACCAAGCTCCCCTTCTCTCTCTTCACATGCACTTTGCAGTGGATCATTTGGGTTCCTCCACTCATCCGGAAAGCCTCTATGTTTTTCAAAACCAATGCTTTGAGAACACAGAGGAATCTTGTCTCTCTACTAGCTGGTAAGCTCCTTGGGGTCAGGACCATGTCTTATTTGACTTTGAACTCCTGGAATATACAAAAGCCTTGACAGAAACTCAAAGAACACCCGGTCTTACCCTGAAGAAGCTTACAGGCTGGTGGGGAGAGCAGGCAGATGAGCTCTGTGTTCTCAACAGAGATAAGCTCAATGACAGAAAGAAGTCAGGGAGGGAGGAATCAGAAGATTGTGCCTCCTATAAACTTAGCAGTGACCTTTGACACACGTACGGAAAGGAGACAAGAAAAAAAAATCTTAATTTTTTCTGAATTAATCCTGATACTCTAAAGCACTGAAAAACAAACAAACAAACAAACAAATAAAACCAATGCCCTGGAAAACAGTTTTGGCAGTTTCTTAAAAGTTAAACATAAATACACTATCTGACCCAGCAATTTCAATCTTAGGAATCTACCTTAGAGAAATGAAAACATCTGTCCACACAAAGACATGGCCATGAATGTCCACAGGGGCTTTATTCTTAAGCCCAAACTAGAAACAACTCAAATGTCCATCAACTGAGGAATAAACAAAATGTGGTACGTGTCCATACAACAGAATAACATTCAGCATTCCAAAGGATGAACCACTGGCACATGCTACGACATGGATGGACCTTGAAAATACACTAAGTGCAAGCAGCCAGACTCAAAAGACCACGTTATGTGAGTCCATTCATATGAAATTTCCAGAAACAACCAATCGAGAGTCAGCAAGCAGATCAGTGGTTGCCTGAGGCTGGGAGTGGGGATTAACTGTAAACAGACACAAGGGAGCCTTATAGGATGATGAAAATGTTCTGGAAACAGAATTATGGTTATGGTTGCATAACTCCATAAATTTACTAAAATCACTGAATTGTATACCTTCAGGGGGTAAACTTTAAGGCATGCAAATTAAACCTCAATAAAGTTGTTATAAAAACAAAACAAAAAAACCATGGTACCAAACCATTCTCTATCTATGGCTGAAAGATGATGCAGAAGGGGAAACGGAGGTGGGAGCTCCTTGAGAGATGCAGATGTTTGTTGTTGCAATAAAATATCCAATGTGATTTTCCCTAGGTTCACTTTTCCACCCCATCATTTCCAAAATCGAATAGCAGTCAGATTTTACCAGGCATTACAATCCTAAGATTATCCCCTTTTTACAGACGAGAAAAAACAGGATCAGAAGGGGAAAGCACGGACTTCCCTGGTGGCGCAGCGGTTAAGAATCCGCCTGCCAATGCAGGGGACACGGGTTCAAGCCCTGGTCCGGGAAGATCCCACATGCCGCGGAGCCACTGAGCCCATGTGCCACAACTACTGAGCCTGCGCTCTAGAGCCCGCGTACCTCCTGGTGCGGGAAGATCCCACATGCCGCGGAGCCACTGAGCCCATGTGCCACAACTACTGAGCCTGCGCTCTAGAGCCCGCGTACCTCAACTACTGAAGCCCACGCGCCTAGAGCCGGTGCTCCGCAACAAGAGAAGCCACCGCAATGAGAAGCCGGCGCACTGCAACGAAGAGTAGCCCCCACTCACCACAACTAGAGAAAGCCCCCGCGCAGCAACAAAGACCCAATTCAGCCATAAATAAATAAATAAATAAATTTATATATTAAAAAAAAAAAAAAAAAAAGAAAGAAAAGAAGGGGAAAGCAGCTTGCTCAAGGACCCACAGCGACTAAGTGAAGACGTGGGACTGGACCCCAGGCCTGCCTGATTCCAGAATCTGTGTTCTTTGACACTGCTCCTTACCCCCTCCGCTCACCCTCTTCCCCACTGACTCCTTGGCCTCTGGGAGAAAAGCATAGCACTGCTTGGGCAAGCAGAGCAAGGATGCTAAGCTTCCTTATCTTGCTGTGGCAAATCCTACCTTTCATTCCAGCACCAATGCTCCCAGGAGCCGCCCTCACCACTAAGCAAGAAAGGCCTTGATCTCTGTGAGCAGCACTCTTTGGTCCGGCAACACTGGGCCAGCACCAGAGTCCATTTCCGTCTGGAGCACGTAGCTCCAGAAGCCTGTCTGGGGGTGTCCTGGGGTTTAGCAAAGACGAGCCAACCATCAGGGGTAGAGATGACCTCAGGTTCAGCCACAGGCCGGCCTGCCCAGATGAATTTCTTGCTTGAGCTTCTCATCAGAACTACCAGTTTCCAGGGAGCATGGCACTCAGGGGCCTCACGGTACTGCCATCTGCCCTGCACATGGCACGCCCCTGCCTGGGGGAGCTGGCAGCAGCCGCCTGGCCTCAGTTCCATGGCAGAAGAGCTCACGGTTCCCCTCTCCCTCGATCAGGCATCAACCCTTCTTCCCAGGCCGAGGCATGAAGGGGCCGTGCAGGCCTCTGAGGAGAGTTTTCCAAAGGTGGCCTGACGAGCTCACGGAGCCTGAGGGTGCGCGTGTCACTGGGGAGAGCGGACCCTACATGCACAGAGGCCTCTTCTGTGGTGAGCCCAGGGCTGGGCCCAGCAGGACACAGCGTCTCCTCTCCCCTGGTCCCCTCCCGCCAGTCACACCACCTCCTGCCGCTATTCGAAGAACCAGGCCTATGCCCCCCTCTTGGCTTTTGCAAATACTCTTCTCTCTCCTTGGAATGCTCTTCCCCAGGGACCAGTCCCGCTCCTTCCTTCACCTTCTTCAGGTCTTTGCTCAAATGTCACCTTCTCAGTGAGACCTCCCCTAACCGCCCCATCTAACACTGCACCCCGAGCCCAGCACTCCCTTCCCCGTCCTGCTGGATTTTTCTCCATAGCACCGATTACCATCTGACGCCCTCTCTATCTTACTTATTGGTCCATCCCCCCCACCAGAAAGGAAGCTCTTTGAGAGAAGGGAGTTTTGCTTGGAGTGTCTGGAACAGCGCGTGGCACGTACTACGTGGTAATCAGAATCTCATGAAGGAACCGACTTTCCCACCAGGGCCCGGCCTATGAACAGCAGCCTTGCAGCTACCACCCCATGCCAAAGACACCACGGGAGATTTTGCCAGAGACCAGCTGGGGCTTCTCGGACATGAGCCAGTCTGGGAGAAACTGGTAAGGACCCAGTCAATCCGCCACACGCAGGAGGCCCACTCCACGCCTCCTCCCCGCCGCCCCCCGCCGGTGTCTGTAGAAAACTACATGGAGGTACCTGTCGAAGCTCGTCCATTCTATCATCCCTCTTGGGCCATCTTCTTGGGAGGCCCCCTGAAGACTTGGGTGGGCGACAACGCTGGCTGGAACATAAAGGTGTCTGAGAAGTAAAGGGAGGAAGGGAGTCAACCTCCAGGCCCTGCTCAAGTTGGCTGAAGACCCTCAAGGTTATCAGGGTCCTGAGGCAGTTGAACTTGCCAGAGATTAAGGTACTCGAAACACAGCAATTCCTCCTTTGGGTCTCAGAGTCTTGCAGGCTCAAGAAAAACCAGCCTGGACGGAAACTTCTCAGTGACCATGGGAATTATTCCAAAGAGGGGCTGTCTGGGCTAAAAGTGTGACTCTGGAAAAGGAGGAAACGAGACCCCAAAGCCACTAAATCCCGGAGTTTATAATTAACAGGCAAGTATTCTCTTTGCCTGCTCCGGAGCCGGTCGCTCACCAGGGAAGGGCACCGTAGTCAGACAAAAATAACCCCCAGTGTGTTTTTGAAGTGTTGAGCCTCTTTGTTTTTCTGAATTTTAATGAAGGGCTTTCCAGGCAGGGTGAGAGCAGCACTCAGCACTCAGCACTCCCCACGGCCAGGAGTGGGGCTTGGTTCGCTGCCGCCAGACTGCGCGGGCCAGATGCAGAGTGGCACCTAGGAGAGGCGGGTGGGGAGACGTCCTGTCCTCAGATGAGATGTCTTGGGGAGTTAAGAGAAAAACAAAAACAAAAGATGTCTCTGTTTAGAAGAAGGACTGGGCTCTGCTCCAGATCTTGGCACATTTGGGAAACAGGCCGTGATGATGCTTGCGGGGGAGCAACGGAGACAAACAGCTACACCTCTGAAAGGTCAGGGGAGGCCCAGCCTCCCTGAGAGTGTTTCTGTGGACGTCTCGGGGCTGCTGAGCTGGCCCCTGCTAATAAGAACCAGAAACAAGGCCCTGGGAACCTGTGGCAGAAAGGAAACACGTGCTTTGGAAGCCCCAGGCATGGGTTGCAGGAAGAGGAGGGAAAGGGGCGTGCTGTGAGAAGAGCCACCAAACCCTGATGTGGGCAATGGGTCATCTGATCACGCCCACTGAAAGCTCGAAGGAGACAGTGCAACTTCACCAACATAACTGACCGTCCAAAGTGAGAAAGGCATGTGGCCAGGCCCTCCCCAGGACCCCAGCAGGCAGCCGCATGCCACCTCCCGTATCCCTACGCCCAGGTGCGCACAGGTAGATGCTCCGGGGAGCTGCTGTGGCCTCTGTGAACTGAACGGCTTCCAGGAGCACCAGCGCTTCTCCCCCCGAATCTAGCTTTCCCTCCCAAGCTTCAACGATGGGGAGAGATGCCCTCCTTCACTCTTGACGAATCTTTCCAAGGGAGTGCTGGACAGAAACGAAGAGAGGGCTACAGAAAAAAGCAATTGCTTACAGTCGAACGATCCAGTGCGGTCTACTGAAAACAGATATTTTTATTACAAAATAGTCCACATAAAAATTCTGAGCTGCTTGCAAGCTTCTTTAGTTTTAGGTTTATGGCCTCTGTCTCGAGTCCAAAGCAGAGGTGACCGCGTGCAGGGAGAGCGACCCCCGGGCTCAGGTGTGCGAGGGCTGTCCCACGGGGTCCTCCTTGTCCGCCTGCAGCACGTCCCACTCGCTGAGGAGCTCTGAGGACACCTCAGTGTACAGACGGTCCCAGTCCCAGCTGACGTCGTCCTGCCGAGACAGGCATCGCGGGGTGAGCCAGGGGAGGCCGTCCCCTCGGTCACAGCCAGCCTCCCGCCGAGGCTGGCCTCGGAGCCAGCTGTTCCCAGGAATGAGGGGCAGGCACTGCCGCCGCTACGTACCTCTCGAATCTCATGCTCCGGCGCCAGGACTTTGGTGAGGAGCTTCAAGTCGATCTCTCCATCCTGTGAATGTGCAGGGAAAAATAAAGAAAAAAAAGGCGGGCTGTGCACCTCGGAGGCCTTCGGACAACGACCTCTGGCAAAGAGAGGGGGACCAGGTTGAGTGTGGTAGAACTTCCCAAATCCAGACCTGCGGGAATGCCTTGTGAAAGAGCAAAACTGTGGGTGGACCCCATGGCCACTGAGAACTGAGGGAACACCATGATGTCCTACAGGTTGGGCACTCCTTGGGGGAAGGTCAATACCAGGAGGGCAGGCATGACAGCAGCATATCTACTGATGCCACGGGGGCAGCCAGGGAAGCAGGAAGGAGACTGGCCCTGGGAACACTGCAATATGTTGGGTCCAGGGATGCCGTAATACCCGAGGATGATGCCTCTGGCAAAGGGACTGTTGCCCGGCAGCCTCAGAGACCCACCGAGGAGAGGCTGTAAGGCTTTGGAGGAACTGAGAACTCCCTATGGATGTTGCCTGGAGCCTGCTCCTCTACACAGAAGCTGTCTCACTCACCAAGGTCTGAAAGGCTGCGTACTTCATGAGGTCATTGTCCAGGTCACGGTAGGTCATCACCCGGTTGACCTGGATGCTGCAGGAAGGACAGAATGTGAGGAGGACCCACAGACAGAACCAGTGCCAGGAGTGCTGCCGGGCCACCAACCCAGAGCCCCGTAGGCAGCCGGGAAGGACCAAAATGGGGAGAAAACGTCTAATAAAATGGGAACCCTGGCATGGAGCCCATCCAGAGACATCTGGATCTCCCCTGGGGGGCAGCACCACTGGTGAGGTGGCGTGTGGCATGGTCCCTGCCTCCTGCCAACTTCATATTAATTTAACATACCTGGGAGGGGCCGCCACCTGCAAAACAAAGTCTTCCTCCTGTACTTCTTCCAGGTCTGGAATAACAGGAATATCTGCAATGAGAGGAGAAGCCAAAAATGTCAGCAGCACGAATGGGGGATCTTGCCTGCTTCTCCACTGGCTACTTATCACCTTCAACATGCCGGCCACAGTTAGGGCTTCAGGCTTTGGGTAGAATGGACACAATGGTCTCTGGCCTCTAGTACCCCAGTCTAGGGCTGTGGAACTGAAGTAGAGGTGTGCATGGGAATCAAAGGTAGAACTTCAACAACTCCCGAATCTCAGGCTTTACCCCAGAACCTGCTGGACTAGAATCTCCTAGTGGGGTGGGGCTCAGGCGTCTGTATTTTTCCCGAAGATTTCTTGGGTGATCCTGATGTTCGCCCCAGGTTAGAAGCCATTGGCGTGGCTCTCTAAGGAGAAATGTAAAGAAATGAGAAGAAAGTCCCAGACAGCACTTGGGGAAGTGTTTTTATTAGAGGAGAGAAAAGAAAAGAGGAGCTGAATGAACCTGGCATGGTCAGAGAGAGAGGAAGTGGGAAAGCGTAGTGTCACGAGGTGGATGTCACCATGAGAGCACCTCCTCATGACCACGGTTCACACCTGTATCAGCTCGTCCTAGTCTTTGCGATCGTCACAGCCCTGAGCCTGTATCTGAAGGTCACTTTACGCCTAATGATGTGACCTGGCTTCCCAGCAGTGTGTCCAGGATCAGAGTCTCCATTTACCGGGTCTAATACAATAACCAACACTGACTCTAAAGATGACACTTCCCTTGCTGTCTCTTGGAGATTCTCCTCCTCTGAACTCTCCACATGAGACAGACATACAAACATAGGAAGAGACATGAGGCCATTCCCTTCGTCAATCTAACAAAGTCATGCAAATGGAGAAACAGAGAGACAGCACATCACTTAATCGTGGAAACTTGCTTATTATAGCAGAAAAATCGTCCATCTTCTTCTGGGGACAACCTAACACCTTAAAGAAGTACTGCCTTCTCTCAGTGAGTATCACTGACTAGTAGAGGGGCTTTCTTTGTTTTAACCAGTCTGCATAGAGAGAAAAAGAGATGGGGCAGAAAAAAAGGCCAAGCAGGGAGAGACAGTCCTGGAATTCCCAAACCAACTGCAAATATTAAAAGGAGGAAAAATTCCAGAGAGGAGAGAGCAGTGAAGACACCCTTCGTTTTTGCTTCCATGGAGTAAATTAAAAAAAAAAATTTTTTTTAATTTTTTTTTATTTTTGAAGAGACGCAGAATCATTCCAAGAACAGCTGGGAAGACCCTTGCCACTTTCAGGCTATTCATTATTTAGACTTTGCGACGGTTCCGGTCAAGCTAAGCCCGAGTATATAAATGTCAGTTCCCAGCTCGGTGTCTTTATTACTGCTTCCAATGGAGGGGTTACAGATGCCGTACCTGGAAAGAGAGACAGAAGGCATGCAAAAGAGAGACAGAGACAGAGAAAATAAGACAGAGAGAAAGAGACGGGCAGAGAAAGAGAGTGATTAAAGGGATGAAAATAAAAAGAAAATGCTGATAGGGAAATAAAGAAGACACATACACCAGCCCCGAAATAATGAATCACATTCAGCAAGTCCTCTATCTAGAAAGACGCCGTTCAGAGCTTAGATTATATCTCTCTACCCTGCTAGAGAATTAGAGATGGAATTCTCTAATTTTCTATTTCTTATGCTAACAGAAATTCAGCTTGCTCGTCCCTGTTCACCCCGAGTGAAGAATACAGTCCATGTGAGGGCTGTTGATGGCACCGTCCCTGAGTCCAGGGCGAGAGGGCTCCTAGGCTGGCAGGACTGCACGGGCCCTGCAGTGGGGCAGGGCGGAAGCTGGCCGTGCCATGCGCCATCAGCAGTGTGACAGGTCCGGCGTGAGGCAGTTAGCTGCTCCTGGCTCTCCTCCGTGTGAGGCCCAGCCTGAGATGAATATTCAGAAGTTGGTAAGAAAATGCTCCCTGCTGTGCTTAGGGCTCAGGACGGGGTCTTCCCCAAGTCCCCTCTTGCTCTGCAATGTCAGCATTTGGGTCCTGTCAACTCTGCCCAGCTTCTCCCAGCTCTGAGGAGCTGCACTTCTGCCCACTGTCCACTCTGAGTCCCCGTGGGCTTCCCTGCTTGTCCCCGCCCCCCTCCTCCAAATGCGCACGAAGGAGCGTGGGGCTGGCCCATCTGTGACAGAGCGGAGGTCAGCTCGGGCCTTGGCAAAGGGGCCGCTCAGAGCGGCACTGGCGGGGCTGGCCACACAGTGGGATTTCTCTCTAATTGGAAGCCTGGTGTCCAACAGAACCCGGTGAACTGCCTGAGCGGGACCAAGCCAGCGATGACAGCCAGGCCAAGGCAGGCTGGAGCGTTTCGGTGCAGTGACAGCTTGAGCCATCGCCGCAGAGCCTGGCCATCCGACGGCCGGCCCCAGTGGAACAGGTGGCCGTGGAGCAGGTTTTGGGCAAACTTCAAAGAACTTCCTAATTTTACAGTTTCTGATTTACAATCACAGACAAGTGCTTGCTTATGGGTATATAACATGTTCCCAGGAGTTTCCGTCCTCTTTCTCTCTTCCCTTCCCCCCACCCCTCTCTCTCATACACACACACATAGGATGACCCAACCTAGAAAAAGAAAACGGGCTTGAGAAATCAATCCGCTTCTTCACAAAATTACCTGCATGGAATGATCCGGCCCTGCCTGCAATCAGTGACGGCTACTTGACCTGCAAGCCTGAACCAGTGACCTACTGTCTGATTCAGGGTGTCAAGCTTAACATTCAAAAGCACACAATTTTAATAGAGACAGTAAGAGGAACAAAGAAGTATGCTCTAGGACTACTGAAAAACAACCACTATTTTAAAAAATTCAATAATTATGTTAACTTTAGTTTCATTTTCTTCGATGCGGCTGATAATAAGAACATTAACAGAAACAATGGGTTACTTAAGCATATGGGTAGGACTCCTGTCCAGCGGTTAAGAGTGCAGGTACTGGAAGCATTCGAATCCTGGCTCCCCCATGTACTAGCTGTGAGGCTTCATCCTCTCTGTGCCTCAGTTTCTTCAGCTGTAAAACGGGGATCATAACTACACCCACCTCACAGGGTTGCTGTATTACATGCGATCATCTAAAATATCAAGCACTATGCTTAGTAAGTAATAAATATTCTATATTATTCTTATTCGTTTAACAGATAAAACATTGAGCATGGAGGGAAACTATATGGCTCTACCCTCATTTTCTCATTTAATCCTGCCCAGTTGTCACCATCTTCCAGATGAGAACACTGAGGCTCAGCAAGATGAAGTAGCTTGCGTGAAGTGAGTCATTAAGAATGGAGAGAGCAGGCTTCCAGCTCCAGTTCAACGGCACCCCTCACAAAAAGGCTGTCCCCACCCCTGCCAGGAGGCTTTCTTTGCAAAGGTCCAGTGACTTCAAAGACGCTTCTACTAGTGGAGGGGTGAGACAACCGCCTATAGTTGGGACAGCTTTCGTTTTGCCTGAGACCCAGTGTCCTCTGTTCTCGGGTGTTCCTCTGTCTCCCAGTAACCATAACTAAGCGAAGTCTCTCCCTCACCATACGCCCGACTGGCTACTACCCTACAACAAGGTTAAATGGTGCAGAGAGAAAAATGGACCAACACTGGAGACCCGGTGACTCCATCCCCCACCGTCCGTGTCGCACTAAACCAGCTGCGTGGTGAAGGAGGGGAAGAGACGCCTCGAACGGCCCCAGGAAAAGGGCTGGTGAGGCAAAAGGGCTGAGACGCCAGTGCCGCAGCAGCGGGTGCCCTCATCCTTCATTTCAGCTCCCCGCAGACAGCGGCCCCTGCTTACCGGTTACCCGCTGCTCTCTCCCAGCTCAGACTCCTTAACAAAACGGGCCTTCCCTGCTCTTCGCATTTGCTCCCGGCCTCTCACGTCAGCCATCTCACTTGCCCTTCACCTGCTTCTGTGTCCCACGTGTTGCCCAATTAGCCACACTGTGGGGACGTTGCATTTGTTCACTTGTTCGTTCGTTCATCCATTCATCCTTGAAGGGATGAATGGAGCAGCCCCTCTGTGAAAGGCATCGTGCTAGGAGGTGCCAGTAACAACAGCAGATAAACCCGACATGGGCCCTGTCTTCCTGCAGCACCAGTGTAGTGGGAGATAGCAACAAACACAAATAAATGTGCTGCCTGTAAATTAAAACACACACTGTGAAGGGAGCTAACTGGACTCTGCGACCAAAATAACAGGGAGGCCTAATGTTTATTGTTAATGGCAAAAGTAATATCATATGTGGTAATAAATTCAAATGCTGTTAGACAAGTTTAAGATGAAAAATGTCTTTTCCTTGTATGAATCCCAGCCCTCTCCCTAGAGGTGATCACTATTAACCATTTCTCATATATGTTTACTGAAAAGAATTTCTGCATACACAGCACATATGTCCTTTTAAAAATGTTTGCAAATGGCATCATGTTACGTAGCCATTGTTTTACAACTTTTCTTTTTTTAAAATTATTTTTTGGCTGTGCCATGCGGCATGCGGGATTTTAGTTCCCCGACCAGGGATTGAACCCATGCCCCCTGCAGCGGAAGCACGGAGTCTTAACCACTGGACCTCCAGGGAAGTCCTGCGACTTACTTTTATCTGTTCTTTTCAACGTACACGTGCATCTTATTCTTTTAAATGACCATCTAGTTTTCTATTGAATGGATGCTGCATAATGCCCTTAATTCAGTCCAGAGAGGATCTAATTCAGGATTTTTTTGGGGGGGTGGAGTGTCAAGTTAGGGAAGGTCTCTGAACTAGGACAGGGCCGCTGAAGGATAAACAGGACTAAGCCAGGCAGGGGACAACGTGCACAAAGGCGCTAGGAGGTGAGGAGGAACTTGCTAAAAGGGTGGCGTGGTTGGCGTGCAGGGCCCAGGAGAGAGCAGCTCGGGGCGAAGCAGGAGAGAGGGAGTCAGGTGCCAGGTGAGGAAGGACCTGCATCAACCGGCCAGGAGACGCCTGGGTGCCTGCTATAGGCAAGACCTCTTTGGAGGCATATTAGGGGCAAACCAAGATGGACTCAGCATGGAAAAGTTGCAAAGGGAGGGTCTATACATTAAAACAATGATGATAAATGAGGAGAATAAGGAAAATGCACATCCCTTCCTTTGTGAATCATCTTGGAACCCAACGGGTAGAATTCAGAGCTTCCTACTCTCCTTTTCCACAATGCTTTATATTCAAAGACACAGGATGGACCTGATTACTTTGCTGTAGGTAGAGCAAGTGAAATTTGCCCTCGGCCTGCCTCCTAGATGCTGAACTAGTGGAGGGTGAAGACCACGTCCCAGTCACTTCTGCATTCCCAAAGATGGGCAAACTAAAGGACAACTGAACGGAACTGGATCAATAAATGCCCCTCAAATCTGCAAGTCACACACTTGGACGGGCCATGTCCATCTTCTCTATACCATTCTAGTTATAGTGTAAGTGTTACTGAGTCCCAAAGTTGCCTAGGCAGGATTCATTTCGCAAGAACAACCAAGAGCAATCCTTCGAAACATCCTGGATTTGATTTGACATCACAGCAAAGGCTTTGCCTCACTTGAGAGCTGCAAGGTCTCCTGGGAAGGGCCTGTGCATATACAAGAAACAATGGACGGGCTTCCCTGGTGGCGCAGTGGTTGAGAATCCCCCTGCCGATGCAAGGGACGCCGGTTCGTGCCCCGGTCTGGGAGGACCCCACGTGCTGCGGAGCGGCTGGGCCCGTGAGCCACGGCCGCTGAGCCTGCGCGTCCGGAGCCTCTGCTCCG
>NC_041224.1:156291147-156299443 GCF_002837175.3 Physeter macrocephalus
TGCTCCGCAACGGGAGAGGCCACAACAGTGAGAGGCCCGCGTACCACAAAAAAAAAAAAAGAAACAGTGGAGGAGTGGGGACAAAGTTACAGAGGAAGAGTCATCCAAATTGGGTCCATATGGACTGCTGGGCTTCCATCCTGAGGCTGGGTCACACTGCTCTTCACCCTGGGCTTCCTCTTGATCTCTAGCGTGCCCCACTCCATCATGCCACCTTCTGGGAGCCCCCAGTAAAGGCTTGTTAATGAACAGCAACCGCAGTAAGAACTAATTCCAAAGAGAGAGGTTGCCAAATGGCAAACTCATCAAGATACCAGCATACTAGCCTGCCAACAGATCTACCAACAAGCCAACTACCAGATAAAACCACAGAAATAAATGAGGGGTGCTTAAATAAGTAACAGAAATAAATAATAGAAACATGTGGGAACACCAGTAGGATCAATCACAACTGGTTTCAAAGATGCGAGAAGCTGCCACTTGCCCTGAAATACACTCACTGCAGGTAATACCATCACACCCGCACACTAAAATGCTAAGTACCCAGGGAAGTCCCAGAGGAATCCTTTTCTGCCCCTGTGGCTTGACAGCAAGAAGCCTGCCTGCCTCCTGCAAAGACCCTGGCCCCAGATCTCTGCATCGTATTTTATGATAGCCTGCCTTCAGATATAGCTGTTGTTGGCTTGTTTTGGTACAAGAGCAGAAGGTGATTCCTTAGATCAGGCTCCGCTTGTAACGAGTACGCCCTGAGCATTACTCGGGCTCTTTCCCCGGCGCGAAAATCTTCCTGCAGGGGAAGGAGAGAACGAAGGAGGCACCCTGATCTGGCCCTCGGTCCCACCCAGGCAAAGATGGCTCAGGCAGGGAGCCCCTCCTCTCTGTGTCCCTTTAGGTTCTACTCTTTGCTGATTTTCTTGGTTGGGGATTTCTGAATGGAATTTTCTGGTCGTGGCCAGAAGGGTTTCTAGAGAGCTACATAAAGTCTCTCCTAACTCCAGCACTTTCTGACCCTGACGCCTTAGTAAATGATACCAGGGGCTGGCCTACCTTGCCAGGTTCTTCCGGGTGCTGAATGATGACATCTGCCCCTCTCGCTTCACCCACTAACTGTGCCCCCCACGGCAGAGGCCCCATGCGGTCCCACACCATCTCTTCCCAGAGCTGCTCCCCCGCCCAGTGCCCTGGCCACAACAGAGCACTCGTGGGCTGCTGAGGGCTCACGTCCACCCTGCATAATTCACAGCCACATTCAGTAACCCACCTGAAAGGGGCCTGGACACGCTGCGGAGGGACACCCCAAGAAGAGCAGTCCAGACAACCCCCAATGCTGTGCTCAAAGTCAACAGACTCGCAGCAGAGCTCGTGAGCGAAAGGAAAGAATGTCCACATTTCCAGGAGATGGCAACTTTACACCCGAGATCATTATAATTTTTCTCTGCAGCTGCAAAACTTTGTTTTACTGAATGCTGTTACCTTCTGCATCACGTATGGGGAATTTTAAACAGGCAAATGGAAGAAGGTCTGATTGAAGATGAAGTTAAATGAAAGAAATTGGTCTCATTTAGCACATGACAGGATTCATCTGTGTTCCCAAGTCCACTGAGGTGGCATCATGGGCGTTTCATATTCATGAGCTGCTGCGACACTGTGTCCCCTCATTTACAAAGAGCCGTGTTCAGCAAATTCTGTCCCTGTGGACACTCCATGCATTTCATGGTCTTGTCAGAGAGACATCAAACACTCCAGTAACCAAATACCAGAAAATGGCTTTAATTAGTGGATCTCAATCGTATAAATAATTTTTTTTTTCTAAGTGGAAAAATGGAGAATTTTTTTAAAGGGAGAAGAAAAGGGGAAAGTGGTAGGCAACAGGCTTCCAACACCCTTAGGAACAAGGGAAAGGGATGGTCTCAGAGGAGCTCCTGGGCCCCTGCACTCCCCGGACGGACTGGGGTTCTGGGGCAAAAATGCGTCTGCAGGTCCCTGGCGGGTCTGCTTTATGAGGACCGATCCCCGGCGATGTCACCTGATCCGGCCGGGTCACTGGGAGGGGAGGAGAGGCAGCCATGGGAGAAGAGTCTGAAAACTGGGATGCTGCTGGCTAGAAGGTCCACTGCAGGGACTGAGAAACAGGACTGATCACGAGCAAAACGTGCCCAAGCAGGTCCCTGAGGAAGCGAATGACAGGGGCAGAAAGATGTCCGTCCTGAGGCGCTGGCTTGGGTGGGGGGCGCTTTATCTATGTCCCGTACGTTGAGATGTCTCCACGCTCCTGCCAAACCCACCCCCTCCTCCTGCTGCTAGGGAAAGAGATCCCCGACCTCAAGAAGAACATCGAAAGAGCCGGTTGTTCCTGCCAGCCGCCCACGCCGTGGCCACTCTCCTGGCTGACGACGGGCTGGACGGGAGGGCTGGGACTGAGTCCATTTCTGAGACAAGCCGGGCCTCAGGGGGTGTGGTGCTGGCTGGGTGGTGGGCAGACAGGAGGCTGTGCTGCGTGGTGACTCAGCTCGTGGTCTACTGTGGGTGTGCAGGCCCGGCCTCAGCATATTACCCGCAGAGGGGTGGGTGGCACGCTCTGGAAGGAGCACGAATGCAATACCCTAGAATGCGATTTGCCCCCATCACCCCACGCAGTCCACCAGGGGCTGTGGAAGAGTCAGTATTGACCGCGCAAAGGGTCGTCAGCCAGGACTGACCCTTCGGAGCAATTCAAAGGCAGTGCTCATGGGAGACAAGCACGGCCCAACAAGGGCTCTCCATAGGGAAGGACCCTCTTCAGCCCAGGAGCCTGACACTGGAGGACCCTGGTGTCACGCACTGGAGTGGCCTCTAGGGAACATCGCGCAGTGGTTACCAACAGTTGAAGGAAACGGAGAACAATGAACAGGACGCTCCCTGCCACCCCAACAGCTCTCTCGGCGCGTCGTGGCAGTTCCAGCTTTGATCCGGAGAGATGTGTTAAGGACGAGGAGGGGTAAGCGACTTTAAAGGTGACGAGGAATGAAGAGGCTGGAAGGAATGGAAAGTGAGGAACTCTCCACTCTCTTCAATAAGGCCCAAGATCAGTGATATGGTATTAATGTGACAGAGAGCACCTTCTCAGAGCCGCCAGATATGCCTGGTTTCTGTGTTAGAAACCAGGCATATCTGATTCTATTTCATCCTCTCCGTGTTACGCTGAAAAAAACAAGACCAACTACCCTGCTTTTATTCTAAATCCTTAGGTTTTGTATTTTTCCTTATATATATTTATTAAAAAAATGCTCCTTTGATCAGTGCCACCCGTGACTCCGCCACATACAGAATGCTTCTGAGCGGTTCCCTCCTCGCGAGGCCACTGCCGGTGACAGCCAGCTGGTTTTGATCGCAGCCATTCCCACCCGGATTTTCATAAGATAGATGAGGAGTCTGACTGCTGCTCTCTCTCTTATCAGATGAGAAACAGAGGGGGAGGGGGGGACGGGTCCTGAGGGAACGGCGCAACAATCAAGGGCTGCCGGCTTCTTTCTCTGTCCCTCCGCTGCTGCAATTTTCAAAGGCATTTGCCTCGGGCACTTTTAAATGATGGTGTCTCAATTCTGTAATCATCTTTCAAGAGCTTTCTCTTAAAGGGTCTTTTAGGTAAACCCAGTCCGTCAACCACACTTATGCACTCAGGAATCACATTCCCAGTATGTGTCCCCCCGCATGTGTGTATATATATATAGGCGAGTACACACATGCACACACCAAACATCTGGGCAGTTTTAGAAAGCTGGGAGGACCTGAAGCTGGAAAGGAAGACCTACCAGTTGGCCATATCAAGTTCGTCTCTCGCTAGGGTAAGAGGGTCCCCTATCACCGCTCCCCTGGATTTCTGCTATACCTAGGCTTTGTTATCTCGGGTTCTTCTTTAGAAACTAATCCCCAAGTGTTGGAAGGAAAGACTTCAGTTGAGGTCTAAGTGATGCGCTGAGTCCAACGTCAGATGAACAATCATGCCTGTCCCTTCCTGTCTCACCTAAGCACTACCTGACCGTCAGACTTCAAGACGAGTGAGGCATCACGGCCATTTGCTTGGAGAGCACAGTCCCCAGGCCACAACCTGCTGTGGTTTGGGTTACAAAGACTGTTTGGAGCAACTCTACAAACCCACCTGTCTCTTTTTGTGGCAGAGAACGCTATGCCTCTTCTCTATACAGTCCCCATCACTTGAAACAGATATCCTAAAGCACTGAGCCTCTCTTTCTAGTCACATAAAAATCTGAGTCTAAGATGTCCCTGGGCAATGGCTCCCATCAATATGGCCTCATCTCCTCTCTGCCCTCATCCACCACTCCTTTCACAGCTGTGCGCAGAAGTACCCGTGCCTCTCCCCAAAGCTGGACCACCGCTCACCGTCACATCTAGGACCATCTCACGAAACTAAATGGGATTAGCTTTGTCCTACCCTGATCCTGTCTTCCATATTCAACAGGGACAGAATCCAAGGAGTTACAGAATAAATACCCAGATCTCTATAACTATTTCAGGGAGATTTAACTCTCTTCTACTTTTGTCAGTGCTTAATGTTGGATGATTTATTATTAATCACATTCTTCCAAACCGACTACAGCACGATGGAATGCTGACAGAGCTTTCTCTGTGTTCCTGGAGGAAGGTTAATACAACCTGCTTCCTTTACGATGCGCGTGCACGCGTGGTGCAGGACGTCTGTGTCATGCTCCCCACTCCACCTCTTCAGACGGGGACATCCCAGTAAGCTGCTCACGTGAACAAAGAAAATGGAGTCCCAGAGAGGTCGCTGTCAACCACGTTTCGGGCAGAGATGTTTGCGACGGAAAGCTTGAAAGGCTGGTGTGACCCAGAGATTGTAGGGGCCCGGTAGGGGCCTAGAGCACTCTGTTCCAGCTCTGCCAGCAGAGCAGGAGGTCTGGTCAACGCTCTGGACTGTGCTCTGCAGCTGGACCAGGGCGAGGTATGGAACAACTGAAGTGACAAAGCAGAACAACCAAAATGTGCTCCAAGCTTAACTCCATTTTCAGAAGCTCCCCTGACACTCTGCCTCTTCAAGAGGCAAGAAGAGCACAGCCAAACCAGTCTCTACTATGTTTGCCGAGCTAAGTCATTCCATCCCATCAGCTCCTAGATACCTACTCCATGATGGTGTATGCTTGTCCCACAGTAGGGGCATGGGACCCTGAATTACCTCCTGCAAAAAACAAAAGCAAGTCAAAACAACTTTTCTTGCTTCATTAAAGAAACTTCTGGCAAGTCCCCTGTAACTCCTCTGGCATCTCACTCACTCTGGGGCCAAACCCACACTGGGGAGTAAAGAAGTTGCCCTTGGGGCCCCAAGAGTCTACATCTACGAGAGTTCATTTTTCTTTTGCTGCCAGGAATGTGGCCTTAACTGTCTATCAAGGAAGAACCGAACCCAGATTCCTGGTCCACAGAGCTGCACCAGAGGGTGTACCTGATTAGGAGTAGGAAACCTGGGTCCCAGATCTGCCCCTTATTTGCTGACCACGTGCAGTTACTTGTCAACTCTTGTCCCAAGCTTCCTCATCACCAAAATGAGGTGCCTTCTATCTCTACGACAATCCTTATTTCTAGGCTGTCCATTCCCATATACCTAGTGATAAAAAAAAACCCAAAACACCTTACTGTCATGTTTGCCTATGGAAGTCTTTCCAAATGTCCCAGCCACAGACATGGCCTACAGGTAAAGCGCACCAAGTCTTTTGTTTAGAGAATCACTGGACAGAAAGTTCATCTTCTATCCTAAAATGAACCTGCACAGAGTCCACCCGTGGCCCACGATGACCTCAGCTCAGTATTGGCACCATATGATCCAACACCCCTGGCTGGGGCTCTGTGACGTTCCATGCAGTCTTTTGAGTGTCCCAAGTCTCTGTGATGTCAGTTCGTTCCCTCAGCTGTGTCTCAAAGCACTGCGCTGCTGGGAGAGCTCCAGCCATAGCCCGCCACGGCCCAGGGAGTGCCCTGTGGGGTCTCTGTTCTTCCAAACTTCCCATACTCCCCGCTACTCACCCTGCCACCTGCACAAGCCCAGTGACACTCCTTCCTCTCCCCCTAAAATAGGCTCTCCTCTCCAGAGGACCCAGCAGAGAATTCATTATCTGAAAGCAATCCCAATGGATTTGATAGTAAAGAAAGCATAACATGAAGGAGAGGAGTGGGCCAACCTGAAGATTCTGCTTCGTGTCACAGAGCCCTAAAGACCTGGTCTCTCTGGCTTTTCTCTGCTCAGCCTGAATGTTGCTGCCAAGACTTCACGGGGAGAGAATCAGCAGAGCTGAGGACAGGGGCCAGTGGGTTAATCTGAGAATCAGGAAAGGATAACAAATCTGCAACAGGGCAGTGGGGGAATATGAGTGGAGGCAAAGCTTCCTGGATAAGCAGGCTTGAGAAACGAACCTGACACTTTGACAGCAAAGAGGAAGGTGGTGAGAACAGGTGATCAGGAGTCACAAAGGCCACGTCCCAACTCCAGCTCCATCACTTACTAGCAGTGATGTCCTGGAGCAGCTCATGCTGGCTAAAATTTTTAGGAATTTCACATGCAGGTTGTTAAACATAAACATTATTAAAGATTAAATTATACATCCTTATAATTAAATAAATTATATTAAAAACAAAGGTAGTACTCAAAACTCACCACTTCCTAAATTTTACTACATTTTACTTTGCCTATGCTCTTGAAATTATTTACATCCAATGTACCTGTATGATGGAAACATGATATACTGGTGTGCTACTGTCCATCTCTTCCCAGTTCTGTGGTCACTGATGTCATGCTGGGAGCTTGAAACCAGCCCTCCTGGGAGCATTTACACCACAGAAATCAGCAAACTCTACCAATGAGGACTTTTTCTCCCCTGGAGAGCTGGTTGTTAAATATTTACCAGCACGTCACTGCTTACTAGCCATGCGACCTCTGTGAGCTACTTAACATCACAAAACTTCAATTCCTTCCTCTATAAAAGGGTGATGATCACGGTGTCTCTTTATAGAAATGTTGTGAGGATTAACTGAAGTACTGCAGGTAAAGCAGCACAGGGCTTGGCTCTTGGTAAACACTTACAAACATTAATTATCAATACCATTTCCTATAAGAAGGACTTCTTTTTCAAATTTCATACCCAGTATCCTATAAACAGAATGAAGCTTAACAAGGCACAGAGAGGGAGGCAAAGGAACTAGGTTTGGGTACTACCTAATAAGTCCGATGTGCTGCAGTAAGCTTAAGGAAGGGAATGCCAACATAACGGAACATTCATACTAAGCAAGAGAAAAGAATTGAGATATCAGGGTTCCAATTTATCTGCACTTAGAGAATTCTTTCCACTTTCTCTTTCTCCATGTTAAAACTGCTTGGGCCTCATACACCATGATCAAGTGGGGTTTATTCCAGGAATGCAAGAACTCTTCAATATATGCAAATCAATCAACGTGATACACCATATCAACAAACTGAAGGAGAAAAACCATATGATCATCTCGACAGATGCAGAGAATGCTTTTGACAAAATTCAACACCCATTTATGATAAAAACCCTGCAGAAAGTAGCCATAGAGGGAACTTTCCTCAACATAATAAAGGCCATATATGACAAACCCACAGCCAGCATCGTTCTCAATGGTGAAAAACTGAAACCATTTCCACTAAGATCAGGAACAAGACAAGGTTGCCCACTCTCACCACTCTTATTCAACATAGTTTTGGAAGTTCTAGCCACAGCAATCAGAGAAGAAAAAGAAATAAAAGGAATCCAAATAGGAAAAGAAGAAGTAAAGCTGTCACTATTTGCAGATGACATGATATTATACATAGAGAATCCTAAGGATGCTACCAGAAAACTACTAGAGCTAATCAATGAATTTGGCAAAGTAGCAGGATACAAAATTAATGCACAGAAATCTCTGGCATTCTTATACACTAATGATGAAAAATCTGAGAGTGAAATTAAGAAAACACTCCCATTTACCATTGCAACAAAAAGAATAAAATATCTAGGAATAAACCTACCTAAGGAGACAAAAAACTTGTATGCAGAAAACTATAAGACACTGATGAAAGAAATTAAAGATGATACAAATAGGTGGAGAAATATACCATGTTCTTGGATTGGAAGAATCAACATTGTGAAAATGACTCTACTACCCAAAGCAATCTACAGATTCAATGCAATCCCTATCAAACTACCACTAGCATTTTTTACAGAACTAGAAAAAAAAATTTCACAATTTGTATGGAAACACAAAAGACCCCAAATAGCAAAAGCAATCT
>NC_041224.1:156300959-156305749 GCF_002837175.3 Physeter macrocephalus
ATCAGCTTGGTGCTTTGTGACCACCTAGAGGGGTGGGATAGGGAGGGTGGGAGGCAGGGAGATGCAAGAGGGAAGAGATGTGGGAACATATGTGTATGTATAACTGATTCACTTTGTTGTAAAGCAGAAACTAACACACCATTGTAAAGCAATTATACTCCAATAAAGATGTTAAAAAAAAAAACAAAACTGCTTGGGCCAAGAGTGACTGCTGCTTGCAGGAGAATGGATGAAGGATAGGGTGGAAGGATTAAGGAGGCAATGAGAAAGAGCCCAAAGAAGAGTTAGAAAGCCCGGAGACCAGAGATGAACGGGGAGAGGGGCGACAAAGCGATATCCCACTACATATAGCATTTTTCTAATTCCACTGACAGTCTAGCATCTCACATCTCATCCAGCCTCATTGCTTGGCTGTGTTCAGCCACTTTTACCTATTTTCCCTGTTGACATGGATAGAAAATTGAGCAATTACTCTTAAATTTGGAGCTCTCAGATCATCCAGATTGCTACACTTGCAGAATTAAGTTCCCAATTGCCCCTGGCTAGAAGTGGCTCAACTCAGCCTGTCCTTTAGGAATTTCACACTTTTGGGTTGGCCATAGGATTTATCACTCCTAAGGTTTTAAGGTAGTCGATTCTGTCACACCTGGACCCCAGGATGCAAAGAGCACAGCCCTCTCCAGTGGGGAGGCGGCATGCCCCAGAGGCACTGGGAGATGCCAGGAAGAGGGGGGGTATAATTCCACCCACAGTCCCGGGTTACACCAAGATGCGATGGTTATAGGCCAGAAAGAGCTAATCCTTTTTTTTAAGCTCCTGTTTTCAGAGACTTTCCACTTTTTTAAAGCCATTATTTGGGGGGCTCACAAGTTCTTTCTTAACTTGACTTTACCTCAGAGATAAACTTTTTGAAAGTTGAGTCCACATCTAATTGTGTTTTTAGAGATGATCTCAATCTGAATACTGTTTACCTTTTTTGAAGACAAAGAATTCCTTTTCTCCCATTTGTGTGCCTCTCAGTGCTCCTTTTGAAGTTTCACTTTCCATCCAGAGTTCACTTTCTGAGAGCTGGATTTTAGAGCCGGAAGAGACCAAACAGGCCTGGAAACACTTCTGGCGTCAGAGAGGTGACAGGACTTTGTGCCTCCTGTCTCCTCTACCAGGGTCCTCCCAAGCCCCAGCTTCCACACTCCTTTCGCTGGCAAGCAATTATTTATTTATTTATTTGTGGCCACGCTGCGTGGCACGCGGGATCTTAGTTCCCCGACCAGGGATCGAACCTGTTGCCCCCTGCATTGGGAGCACAGAGTCTTAACCACTGGACCGCCAGGGAAGTCCCTGCTGGCAACTTCTACTCTTCCTTCAAGTCGAAGTTTGAAAGTCACTTCTTCAGAGTGGCCCTTCCTCAGCCCCCAACCCAAATCAGGTCTCCACGTTATTCTCCCTCGTGGCACTCCGGACTCTTCCCTCAGTGGACTCAATTGCAATTTGTCCTTACTTATTTAGCGTGTGACTATCTGACTAGTCCCCATATCCCCGACTAGACTGTAAGCTGTATGAGGGAAAGGACTAAGAATGTTTTGTACACCATCATGTCCCCAGTGCCCAGCTACAAGCATCACACATAGCAGGTATTCAACAAATGGTGGTTAAAGGAATGAATGAATGAATGACTTGCCCAATGTCGCTTGTAGAGATCGGGTTCACTCCTATTCCAGATCCAATGTTCTTTCTCTAACATACAACCTTCCATGACAGAGGAAGTCTAAAGGCCTAGGGCAGGGGCCTCCCTGGTGGCACAGTGGTTGAGAGTCCGCCTGCCGATGCAGGGGATGCGGGTTCGTGCCCCGGTCCGGGAAGATCCCACGTGCCGCGGAGCGGCTGGGCCCGTGAGCCATGGCCGCTGAGCCTGCGCGTCCGGAGCCTGTGCTCCGCAGCGGTAGAGGCCACAATAGTGAGAGGCCCGCGTCCCGCAAAAAAAAAATAATAATAAAAATAAAGGCCTAGGGCAAACCAGAAACTTGATTCCAAGAATAGGAATGGATAATTAAGCCACTAAAGGAAAGATCCATTTTGCCACCCTAAAATTTTGGGACCCTGAGGTCATTCGGGGGCTCTGGCTGTGCATTATTCTTAGCTATTCTCCAGAACCATGAATCCCAACTTCCTCGAAGCACGGTGTCAGCTCTAGCTGTGGGTGAGTCTACCTAGAATCAGCATATTAGCTGATGGGCAATCTTCAAACTTCATGAAAGGCAGTTTATGTGGGGATGCTGACTATCTGTAGTTGAGAATGGACCAGAGTCAGGGCTTAGCTCTGCAGAAGCAGCTTCTCTCCTGGTTATGGTGAACCCTTTATTCATCCTCAACGTGGAGTCGCTCCTCATGCCAGGCAACTTATCTCGGAAGGCTGTGCACGTGTTTCTCTGCCTAACCTAATCCTACCCAGCCTTCAGGACCCAGGCAAGTTCTTCCTTCTTCCTGAAGGGCCCTCAGCCTACAGGGATCGCTTCCTCTTCTGACCTCACAGCCCTTAATAACATAAATCACCAATACAGCAACAACTACTTGCTACCTTTGTCACTCAGTACACTGCCGTCTAAGCATTTAACCCTTGTAATGCTTTCCATCTTTCATGTTTTTGTCTCCCCAACAAAGTCCTGTGCTCCTCTAGAGGAGAGCCCTCCAAGGTCTTAGGAAGGGTTTGCAAATCCCTTCCCAAAGGCCTAATCCAACCTGCAGATGCATTTTGTTCTGTTCATAAAGTGGTATTTCAAAATTCTGTCATTTTTTGAAATCTGAATTTGAAAACTTTCAGGTCATGCCATCTCCCCTCCAAGCTCACCACAGGCTCCACCATTCTTTATAGTTGAACACTTCTGCTGTTTCAAGTGTTTATATTACCTGCCTGGCCCCTAAAAACATTTGAGCTCAGCCTGCCTTGGTCTTGCAAACAGTCCCGCTGCCAATACATTCCGGTTAACCAACAGATCCCCAAACCACCCCTACATGGCACTTACTCCTCGCTTCTCGTTCAAAAAACACACCCCATCTCAACAGCTCCTTCCTTCTTCTGTTTTTCTGTTCTCTTCCCTCGGAAGCCTGAGAGGTCAATGAATGGGAGGAAGTGCTTCTCTTCTCTCCCTCGGCTTCTTCCCCAGGGAAGAAAAAGCACCATGTATCAAGAGTGATCCAGGGGGCTTCCCTGATAGCGCAGTGGTTGAGAATCTGCCTGCCGGTGCAGGGGACACGGGTTCGAGCCCTGGTCTAGGAAGATCCCACATGCCGCGGAGCAACTAAGCCTGTGCGCCACAACTACTGAGCCTGCGCTCTAGAGCCCGTGAGCCACAACTACTGAGCCCGTGAGCCACAGCTACTGAGCCTGCGCGTCTGGAGCCTGTGCTCCGCAACGAGAGGCCACGATAGTGAGAGCCCCACGCACCGCGATAAAGAGGGGCCCCCGCTCGCCGCAACTGGAGAAAGCCCTCGCACAGAAACGAAGACCCAACACAGCCAAAAATAAATATAAAAATAAATAAATTAAAAAAAAAAAAAGAGTGATCCAGGGAGGCTGAATGCTGAGAAATATATGTCGAGAGACATAGCCCCTCAAAGTCTTCTATAAAAGAAGAGGAGAAAAGAAGAGCGGGCATTTCTCACTAGGTCAGAAAATCCTGGAGGGCAGGGGCTGTCTCACTCATCACCATCAGCATGGAGGCAGCACTAGCCACAGGAGGCGCTGCATGAAGTCCCCCTGGCTCTCCTCAATGAACGCTCACCTCCAAGGCGCTGGCAGGAGGCCCTGGACCGTGGCTCCTCATCTCTATTCCTGGAGATTCATCTTCTCCTTTGAGATGACTCGTCAATCGCCCACCCCCACCAAGTACCAGAAGATGAGCAGTCCCTTCCCAGGTGAGAATACTCCTCACTGATGACCTCAAGGAACCTGGATGTGATTTTATTAAGGGAACCAGTAGGTTCCCTCACAGGTGCCCAGAGATCTGTTTAATGTCATTGCTGAAAGAGCGTCCATGGATGGTTCAGGGCAATCATTTCGTGGAGCCTCCCCACCCACTGGTTATTCTAAGTTCAAAGGAGCAGCCTTAACTAGCCAGCCAAGTAATTCCCTGAGCAAAGATAATTCTAGAAACTAGTTATAAGTAACATATGATTCCTATTGCATAATGGATTCTAAACATTCACATACAGTGAAATGGACTAAGTCGAGTGTGAAGTGGAACATATGAACTGATTTTCCACTACAGGACTCAGGCATAACTGCATGGAAAACAGATTTATGCCAGGGAAGAGGCATACCTCCTAGAAGGTAACATCAAGTGCACTCTGACAAGAAAGGGTTTTATGCGTCAAACCTCTGGAGCCAAAATAAAGGCCAATTCACAAATTTCACATTCCAAGTTTGTGAAGGGGAAAAGAATAGTAGAGGTATTCTCTGAAAACAGTATCTTTCTTCTCCCCTTCCTTTTTTTTTTTAACATCTTTATTGGAGTATAACTGTTTTAAAATGGTGTGTTAGTTTCTGCTTTACAACAAAGTGAATCAGTTATACATACACATATGTTCCCATATCCCCTCCCTCTTGCGTCTCCCTGCCTCCCACCCTCCCTATCCCACCCCTCTAGATGGTCACAAAGCAACAAGCTGATCTCCTTGTGCTATGTGGCTGCTTCCCACTAGCTATCTATTTTACATTTGGTAGTGTATATATGTCCATGCCACTCTCTCACTTCGTCACAGCTTACCCTTCCCCCTCCCCATATCCTCAAGTC
>NC_041224.1:156306549-156330972 GCF_002837175.3 Physeter macrocephalus
TTCTCTAGGAGGTGGGTCAAAAAGGATCTTGCTGTGATTTATGTCATAGAGTGTTCTGCCTATGGTTTCCTCTAAGAGTTTGATAGTGTCTGGCCTTACATTTAGGTCTTTAACCCATTTTGAGTTTATTTTTGTGTATGGTGTTAGGGAGTGTTCTAATTTCACACTTTTACATGTACCTGTCCAGTTTTCCCAGCACCACTTACTGAAGAAGCTGTCCTTTCTCCACTGTATATTCTTGCCTCCTTTATCAAAGATAAGGTGACCATATGTGTGTGGGTTTATCTCTGGGCTTTCTATCCTGGTCCATTGATCTATATTTCTAAGCATCCTGTCAGTCATGCCAGCACTCTATCTTACACACCTGGGAACTGACATTGGCACAACCAACCTGTGCAAGGAGATGCCAACACAGCGGAGGGTCGTACCATTTGTTACAGCTCAGAGGCCAAGAGCAAGGACTCTGGAACCAAGACCTGCCTTCAAAGCCTGGTGCTGAGCTATGCTGCGTTAGTAATACAGTGGTGAGCACAGCTGCCTTCCAAATCCTGATGTTGTCATTTACTAGCTGTGTGACTTTTGGCAACGTTACCTTTTTTTGCCTTAGTCTGCTCATCTTTAAAATGGGGATAGGGCTTCCCTGGTGGCGCAGTGGTTGAGAGTCCGCCTGCCGATGCAGGGGACACGGGTTCGTGCCCCGGTCCGGGAAGATCCCACGTGCCGCGGAGCGGCTGGGCCCGTGAGCCATGGCCGCTGGGCCTGCGAGTCCGGAGCCTGTGCTCCGCAACGGGAGAGGCCACAGCAGAAAAAAAAACTAAAATGGGGATAATGAACAACTGAAATGTCCTTTAACAGGTGACTAGATAACCAAAATGTGCTATATCCAGGTCTTCCCTGGTGGCGCAGTGGTTGAGAGTCTGCCTGCCAATATAGGGGACACGGGTTCGAGCCCTGGTCTGGGAAGATCCCACATGCCGCGGAGCAACCTGGCCCGTGAGCCACAATTACTAAGCCCGTGCGTCTGGAGCCTGTGCTCCGCAACAAGAGAGGCCGCGATAGTGAGAGGCCCGCGCACCGCGACGAAGAGTGGCCCCCACTTGCTGCAACTAGAGAAAGCCCTCGCACAGAAACGAAGACCCAACACAGCCATAAATAAAAATAAATAAGTAAAATTCAAAATGTGCTATGTCCATATATTATCAATTAAAATGCACAGGGTAATGATACATGCAACCAGCTGGATGCATCTCAAAATCATTCCAGTGAGCGGAAAAAGCCAAACACAGAAGCATACATACATATGATTCAATGTATATAAAATTCTAGAAACTACAAACCACTCTATCTTGACAAAAAAACAGATCATAGTTGCCTGGAGACAGGGGCAGAGGAAGAGTGGACTGGAAAGTGGCATGAGAAACTTCTGGGGGTGATGGAAATGTTTTGTATATTGATGGTGTTGGAGATTTAACTGGGTATATACATGTGTAAAAATTCACATTGTGTACTTTGAATGGATGCAGTCTACCGTATGCAAATTAGAACTCAATAAAACTGATTTAAAGGAACTTTCCCATAGATATGTTTTGTGAATTAAATGAGAAAAAAAAAGTACTACACAACGTGGTAAATGTTTGGTAATACTGGTGATGGCAGTGATGCTGGCGGATACCATGGTATGACAGCAGAGTGTTTGTTCCCTCGAGAGTCAGAAGATCAGAGCTTCCCTTTGAGTCCTGAGATTCTGTATAACAATCTGTAAACCTCAATCTCTTAACACATCAAATGGCAGGTCTGGACAAGGTGGCCTATAGAGTTGCTTAAAACTGCAACAATTTGGGACTTCCCTGGTGGCGCAGTGGTTAAGAGTCCTCCTGCAAATGCAAGGGACACGGGTTCGATCCCTGGTCTGGGAAGATCCCACATGCCGCTGAGCAGCTAAGCCCGTGCGCCACGACCACGGAGCCTGCGCTCTACAGCCCGCAAGCCACAACTACTGAGCCCATGTGCCGCAGCTACTGAAGCCCGCACACCTAGAGCCCATGCTCCACAACAAGAGAAGCCACCGCAATGAGAAGCCCGTACACCGCAACAGAGTAGCCGCTGCTCGCCACTACTAGAGAAAGCCCGTGCGTAGCAATGAAGACCCAACACAGCCAAAAATAAACAAATAAATAAATAAATTTGCAATAAAACCCTGCAACAATTTGATTCTAATGTGATGATGTCACAATGGCGGCCAGCACAACCTTCTAATAATGCATCTGTGATGTGTGTAAACTTCAGTATTCAGAGGGTTTTGCTGTAATACTTAACAGGTACTCCTTGAAATGGAGCATGTTCACACATTGAAAAAAAATGGAGAAGGTAGGATTTCAGAGGTCCTTTGAGGGGAGCTGGAAAGAGGTCCAAAGTGGGGTGGGGAGAGGTGTGGAGAAGAGTCCCAGTTGAATAAACCTTCTGTAGACCATGAATTGAATGAGCACCTCAGATTCATCAGCATCACAATTTCCAAGCACACTGCGCCTTAACCACCAAACAGCTCTGTTCATGTCTGGCAGGGACCTGCCTCCTTGAGCCCAGGGAACATCCTCCTGGGTGGTTGCCCTGCTGCCCTATGCAACCAATGGCTGAAGCAACAGAGCGTTTGTGAGGACAGGCCAACCCAAAGTGTGGCAGTAGCCACCAATCGCTGAGCATCACAGCTGCCAGTGTAGCACTGGCAGAGGACATCCTAGGAACACGTCTGGGAAAGCAGACTCTGGGAAAAGAAGTGCAGGATACCTTGCTGAACAGGGCCGCTGGGAATTATTAGTGGGTGGAGAAGTTTGGCAGCTGAGAGGAATTTAGTGAGCAGAGCTAAGGAGGAATATCTGGCAAAAAGAAATGAGCTTGTCAATAAGAGATAATGGAAACGCAAAGTGCTGAAGAATGATGGGAGCAGCGGGCCCAGGAGCTCTTACTAACTCCTAGAGTGCAGGCTGAATTCCTGACCTCCGGAGACTCCCTTTCTACCTTCAAGCCCCTTTGGAAGGAGATGAGCCAGCAGTACTCTTGCACACAACTCCCCCTCCAGTCTTCAATCCCTGCTTTGGAGGCACTACAGCAGGGTTGTCAGACTTCAATGTGTGAAATATTTATCCAGGGAGCTTACTTAAATTAATGCAGATCCCTGGGCCACAACTCCAGCTTCTGTTTTGTGGGTGGCCTGGGAATCTGTATTTTAACCACCATCCCAGAATACTTCACGATTGTCCTATATGACCCTCGCCCTAATCCTATGAGGTAGCTAAGGCACAGAGAAGCATCCATGTTCTACAGATTTAATTCTCTCCTCCACTTTGTAGTTGCAAGCAAAAGTTATTTGGTAGACGGCTTTGGGACTCCACTTCTAGCCATGAGCGAGTAACTGTTACCGGACTTGCCTTCCTGCTACAAACAATTAGAAAACTAGAAAAAATACAAGATACAACTGTTTTCACACAGTGGACAAGAGGTAGCACAGAACTGTGATCCCCAAGGGAAGGGAAACAAATGAATTGGGCCCTGCAGTCACCCTGGCTTCTGCCTGGAGGTGCTACCTGGACACTGGCATAGGGGTGGGGAGCCCCAAGTGGAGCATGGGGAGGGAGGTCTGGCTGAGCTGAGGAGACAGAGGTCAAAGTTTAGGGGGTTAAGGTGGCTGGAATTTGAGAAGCCACCTATGTGTCCATCAGTAGATGAATGGATAAGAAAGATACGGTATATTTATATACAGTGGAATATTACTCAGCCATTAAAAAAAGGATATCTTGCCATTTGCGAAAACATGGATGGACCCGGAGGGTATTATGCTAAGAGAAATAAGTCAGACAAAGGAAGACAAATACCATATGATCTCACTTATGTGCGGAATCTAAACACCAAAACAAACACAAAACAAGAACTGACTCACAGATACAGAGAATAAACAGGTGGTTGCCAGAGCAGGGGTGGGTGAGGTGAAATAGGGGAAGAGGATTAAGAGGTACAAACTTCCAGTTATAAAATAAATAAGCCACAGGAAAGTAATATACAGACAGCATAAGGAATATGGTCAAGAAAACTGTAATAACTTGAATGGGCACAGATAGATTTATCACGAAGATCATTTCATTAATGTATGCAAATGTCAAATCAGTACGTAGTACACCTGATCCAGCATAATATTGTACATCAACGATATTTCAATTTAAAAAAAAGAAAAGAAACAATGGCTACAATTATCTGAATCTGATGAAAACTGTAAATCCACAGACTCAAGAAGTTCAAGTAGGATAAACACAAAGTAAACCACAACAAGGCACATCATAACCAAACTGCTGAAAATAACAAATAAGGGGAAATAAGTCTTAAAAGCAGGAGAAAAAGACATACTGCACAGAGTGGAACAAGCATAAGGAGGACCACTGACTTCTCTTCAGACACAATGCAAGCCAGAGGACAATGAACTGAGTATCTACAATGCTAAAAGGAAAAACAGAGTTGCCAGCCCAGACTTCTATATCTGGTGAAAAGTAAAGACATTTTCAGACAAACAAGGCTGAGAGAATTTGTTGCCAGAGGACCTGCTCTACAAAAAAGATGTTAAATGAAGTGCTTCAGGCACAAGGAAAATGATACAAGATGGAAACTGAATTCTGCACAAAGGAATAGTGTGGAAATGGTAAATATGTGGGTTAAAAAAGAGGCTCTGATCATTTAGGTCTTAAAGACAACCTCCGCTCTAGTAGGTTTCTTGTAAAAAGTGCACACAAACTTTACCTTTTCTCTTGAGTTCTGAACACAGGTTTCGGCTGTGACATGGCTGCTGGACATGTAAGTGCTGTTTCTCCCTCATTTACAATGTCAGCCTTTAACTGGCTACTGTGTGTCGTGCATGAGAGAGGCGAAGATAAATAAGACACGGTGTCCACTATCACGGAGCTTAGAGCCTGGTGGGAAGAACAATCAAGCCAATAAAGAATTAAAGTGTGATAGTCACTTAGCTCTGTGACCATGGGCAACTTAACCTCTCCGTACTTTAGTCTCCTCAACTATAAAATGGGGATAATAATAGTACTGCCTCATAGGGTTGTTGTGAAATGAAACGCTTTAACATCTATAAAGTGGTGGGACAGTGCCTGAGATATCATAAACACCTGGTAAGTGTTAGCTATCATTGCCGTGGTGGTGTGTTACAATGGAAGTTTGCCCAGGAGGTTGCTGGCGCAGAGAAAGAACATCTGACTCAGAGCAAGGGTGGGATGAAAGGGAAGACATTTCAGAGGAGGTGATGCTTCCAGCTGAGTTTTGAAGGACAAAGAGGATTAGTGGATAAAGAAGAAGGTGGGGTATTCTAGGCAGGGGCAGTAGCACTTAGCAAGGCGCAGAGATGCAAAACAAAAGGCTAGGATGAGGCCACAGGGGATGTTTCCAGTAAGCCTGCAGCAAATGACGCCTTAACTGTAGCTCAGGAAATGCTCTGGGACGTCTCTGGAAGCCCTTCTGACTTCCCCAAGGACATCTTACCTCCTCCATCATCTGATCCATCCAGGCTCTGCTGTCTGAGGCGGTGACTGCCCCCAAAAAGAAGGAAAGGAAAGCAGAAAGTGAAAACCCTATATTGTTATTGCTTCCATTCTTTCTCCTAGGTGAAAATGCTTCTGGACCCACTCCCCTCCACCAACTTGGTCAGACTTGATTTGGCAGCTGGTCTGCCAGGTATGGCCACACAAGCCATGTGGTGCTCCATCCCGCAGGCATCACCACACCGACCGTGATAGGATGCTCCACCCACCCCGCAGGTATGAGGTCCATGGCCCTACCTTCACATTCCATCTTTACCTAGAAACCTTCCTTCTTTCTTTTTGATTTAAGTCTTAGGAGAAGGCTAGGTTTAGAAGGCTGGAGTTGCTTCTGCCCATCTGCATCAATAAGGCAGAACCCATGGGTCAGTACTCTTGATACCTGAACATACAATTCTAAAAACCACGCGGTGGGAGATATGACATGGGCATTAAAGCCAGAGACCAGCCCTTCAGCTGAGGAAGCAGCATTAACGGAACCCTTGACTAGTGTTCCTAACTCCAGCCCCAGCCCATGGCCAGCTTCCGGCTGTCTGTCTTTGAATGCTGTGTTCAATAAAGGCTGAACAGATGAGGACCACCCAGACTGCACTGTTGACTACGGTCACCACAGGATGTTGTAAGAATACTGGAAACATACTCTTCTATTTCTTCAGAAGCCCTCCTTCCTGACCTGAAAAAAAGAGAGACAAGGTTTATGAGAACCCTCTAGTCTCCTGCACTGACAGTGGCATGCTGGAGGGGGGTTTCAAAAGCGGGAGCAAATTTGCATAACCCAAGTGCTTTATTTGTCTGGATTCCTCATTATAGACCAAGGCCCACAACCAATGTAAGAAAATTACAGTAATGCCTTCCTATGGCCTTATTTCAGCATGACTCCAAATTAAATTGTTGAGCTTAAGTGCAAGCTGAGTGAGAAGCTCAAAACTCAAAAGGGTATAGATGACATGGTGCCTTCCTTTCAACAGTTAAGTGACCAATTTACAGAGCACATTCTTAGGACTGAGGCCTTGGGTCTTATTTGAAGAATGCTGTGCTAACATGTGTAGCTTCCCGTGAGCAAAAGGGGATGAACTAGCCGCTCAGTTCAGGCCTGACTTTCTGTCTCCTCCACGTGAAGGACTGCAAGGCCTTGTGAGTGATGGTGGGCAAGTAAGACATTCCACGAGCAGGAAATCTGTTTGCACACAGATGCTATGCGAGGCCCTGGTTCCCCAACCTGAACGTGTGTAAGAACCATCTGGGAAGCTTGTCAGACGTGGAGACTGCTGGACCCAGCAACGAGAGATTTCTGGATCAGTTGGTCTGGGGGGGGGGGGTGGAGCCCAGGAATATGCATCTTAAACAAATTCCCAGTAATTCTAATCCAAGAGGGTCACTACTGATACTCTGAGAAACACCGATCTTAAGTCTTCTAAATGAGATCGTCGAAACGCTGAAGATTTTTAAAGATGGGTGTGGGTTACACGGAGATAACTTTCCCGTATGTGTGAAAATTTCTGTGATAACAGAGTATTTGTTTTCTATGAATTCTTTTAAGTCAGAAATCAATCACCATGATGATTGAGGGCAAAGGGTGGTGGCTGCATCATAATGGCAGGCAGGAGGCCGAGAAGGCCTCCCAGTAAGAGCTGCATGGGGGCCAACCAGCACTTTCTGCAAAAGGCAAATAATCCCCAAAGAGTAGAATCATAAACCTAAGTCTAAATAGACTACTTCCCATGAAAGTTAGACTATAACTGCGCTGTTAAGAAAGAAAGAGACAGAGTAAAAGAAGGGAAGGAGGGAGGGAGGGAAGGAAGAAAGGAGGGAAGGAAGGCGGGAAGGAGGGAGGGAAGGAAGGAAGGAGAGAAGGAGGGAAGGAGGGAGAGAAGGAGGCAAGGAAGGAGAGGAGGAGGGAAGGAGGGAGGGAAGGAGGGAAGGAAGGAGAGAAGGAAGGAAGGAAGGTGGGAAGGAGGGAAGGAAGGAAGGAGGGAAGGAGGGAAGAAAGGATTAACTTTGGCCGAAGTCAGGGAGGGGGAAGTGAATAGGTAGGTAAAGTTGCAAGAACAGTATGGAACAACTCTGAGGGGACCTCCTAGGCTGCAGTTTTCGACTCTTAAAGGGCCAACTGAAGAGACGGAGCAACTAGGGGTAGGGGGGTGAGTGGGACCTTCAGGGCAGCAGGTGGGGCACAAAGGTAAACTGCATCGGGTACCCAGGGCATCCCCACCGTGGTGATGTCAGATGACCCAGGTTTATGACCTGTTCTAAGTCAAAGTCAAAGGAATCCTGAACGCAGCACCCGGCCCGGCCCCCGCCGCCAGCACGGCTGCCTTCTGTCTGTGTGGAGGGGAGGCTCTGCTCCCGGCTTGAGTTCCCAGGGACCACTGCCTCTAACTGTCCTGGTGAGGCTGAACTCTGAACCCACTGTCCGAATGAGCCAGTCATATGTCACTAGCGGCAGAAGAGCTTGGATGCAAACGGGGGTCACGGAAGAATAACGGGACTCAAGAGGCTGGGCAGCCTAGGCCAGCGCCTCCCCGTTGTGCAGAAGGGGCAGCTCCCTCTCTGAGTACCCTCGGGAGCTACGACAGAATCTTTCCTTCCTAAGCCATGTGCCGGGGCAAAAGGAGCGGTGATTTTGTCTGAAGGAAACAATAATGAGAACACTACTCTTCCGGGGAAGGCTGATTAATTGCCATTTATCCACTCACCATCCGAAAAGGGGCTGAGGTCCATATCCAGCATAACTGCCGCTGAGCCCACATCCTGCCCCCTCTCACCCTAGGGGGAGCCCAGGGTCCTCCCGCAGCAGGGAAGGAGCAAGAACAAGAGACAGCCCTCAAGGATGGAGGGCAGGGATGCCCCACGGGGCGTTCTGTCTGTCTGTCCGTCTGTCTCTCGATCTCTCTGCTAGAAAGAGCAGGTTCTGGGAGAGCCTTCTGCTTGGCAGATGGGAAGCCTAGTGGGAACTTGGGCGGGGCCCTGGAGAAACATCAGGAAACACTGCCTTTGAAACAGTTGGCCACTTCTGGGCTGTACCTAGCTTGCAGATAAGTTTGGGCTGCACCACACCGCTGCTTATTTTGGTTTGGTTTAATTTTTTTCAAAGTTTTAACATTAATTTGTTGTCCAGATTGGGAGATTCTGTACAAAAAAGTCCGGATTTCTGAATTCTTCAGATACAAACCCTGGCCACACTGGGCCTGCATTCCCACAAGGAAAAACTCAGGGAAGCTGGGCTGTGCCCCACCCCCTCCAAGCCTGAGCTTCTACCCTCCCTGGCACCTGGGGGTCCCTACTAGCTCTTTACCGCTAAACCTGCACTGCTGCTTTTCTTACAGAAGTTAAGAGGCTAGTGAAGTATTTCCTGTAGCTCTGCAGCTACCAAAAGTGAGAAAGCAAAAGGAAGCGGGAAGCATGCTTTAGGAGAACAGGCAGAGAGTACATTTCTTTATAGAACTGTGAATATGCAAATAACTTGTCTATGTATCTCAGTGATATAATTTAACGTGCTATTTTGAAATAACCCCCCACTCCACAGATTTACTTTACCTGCCTAGTCCCCAAACACACCTCAGGCCATGCAGTGACATGGAACCTAGCATAAGGATTTTCAAACCATGGGTCGTGAACAATTAGTGAGCCATGAAATCAATTTAGGGGATCACCACCAGCCTGTCTTTTTGGTCTTTTTTTTTTTTTTTCCAATAGCAAAGAACAGTGAAGAGAGTGTACTGCAAATAGTAAGGATAGATGTTACCTAAAATTTTTTTCAGTTTTATATACAGAAATACCCAGTCACGACGCAGAGAGCATTTTTAAATTGCTGGTGACAGGTTAAAAAATAATGAAAACCTGGTGGTCTGTCACTGCCCAGCAGGGTAGGTAACCCAAGAAGGATGTGAGCTAAAGCCCCGCCTCCCACAGACTGTGTAGGTGGGTGGAGGCGGAGGGAGAGGACTGCAGGTTCTGGGTCATCACACACTTCCGGGGAAACGGTGTGAGCTGGCCCAGGCCCGCGGCAGGAGGGCTGCAGAGCTGCGGCCAGCTCCACCCTGGGCTTCCGGTCTCTTACCGCCCCCTGTGGCCCACGTGCCTCTTTCCCCAGAAGTGGCCGTTAGAGGGTTTGGGAACCTGACAATTATAATACTGGTGAGGCCACTGTACAGAGATAGAGCACTTCGGGGGAGCCTGCAGCGACTTTCACGTCTATCAACATTAGCTCTGGAAAAGAGGCAAAGCAGGCTTCAGGAACACCATTTTATATATACCGATAGACTGGGACAGTGGGTACCAATCCACCAAAGCTCTGTGTGCTCTGTCCACATCACAGAGCTGGTTAGGGACGATGCTGAAACGAGAATCCTCATCTCCCAAACCCACTGCCCCAAGCCCTTTCAAAAGCAGATACCTGCTGATTTTTAGATGTCCCCTGGGCACCCCGACATCTGGTTGGATTTGCTGTGCTCACAGGTTTTCCATGCTTACAGGAGGCAACCCGTAGCTAACTGAAAGCTGGAGAGAATCCTTTACACCAAGAGTTCTTAACCAGTGGTGCACAAGAGAACCACACCTGGGAAGCTTCGGCAGCACCCGTGTGCTAGGCTTCACCTCCGGCCCCCTGAGGTAGTAATTTCTAGAAATGAAGCCCAGTCACGTACGTGAGAACCACCGCCCGAAACCTCATCTCAGAGAGTAGGCTGAACTCTCTGTCGCTAAGCAGCAGAATGTAAGCCTTGCTGCCTTGTCCTTCCGAGTCGCCTGCTTTCTTCTTACAGAAGCGTTCGTGAACTCTGACTTGACCTACAGGCTGAGGGGAGGAAGGAAACGGCCTCACAGACTGAAGGCCCCATTCCCGAGTGACTCTGAGTTGGCCCTCCTGAAACTCAGGATTCTGTGTTGTTCGTAAAAGCTCAGCAGGCGTTCTCCACCGGGGGAGGCCCAGAAGCAATTCAGATCCGATTAGAGATGCTTGTTCAATATTCAAAATGTAAAACATAGAGGTTGCTGAACCAGCACTTTGAAAAGTTAATTAAATGCCAGGTTGCTTTTCGAGAGCTACTCCATCACTTGCCGATTACTTTGGCCATTCTGAAGAACAAAGCTTTAACTCCGGACACTGGGAGTAAGTGTCCTCCCTCACCTCCCACCTTGTGGACTCAGGGTGTTAGGAGTAAGGGCACCCTGGCCTCCTGCTTTGCAGCAAGGGATGCACCGGACCTGGTCAGTGACTTGGCAAGAGGGGAACCACGGCCCCCTCTGTGTGGTGCTTTCCAACTCGCTAAGATCGCTCAGCCTCACGTGAAGCCGTCTGTTCTTTAAACAGGTGGAGACTTCAAGGTTAAGGGCGTTGTCTCATTATCCTTACCTTCCTTTAAAGCCCAGTCCTTCAGTTCCGCACTCAACCAGTCCCCTCCTGGTGTTCACCCCCGCTTCTCTACAATCCACACTAGGTGACTCGGCCTGGGCTCCACACATCCACCCTCGATTGTCAGGGGAGAGTCCATTCCCAGGCCCCTGCCCCCATAGCCTGTCACAGGAAGACTGATGACTGATGATAACAGTTAACACTTACTGAGTTTGTTGGGTGCCAAGCATCGTTATTATATTATCTTATTTATATGTTACTATTATATAACACTACAATATATAGCATTATACGTTACCTTATTTAATTATCACATTATCTTATTTAAACATGCTCCCTTTTACAGATGAGGAGACTGGGGCTCAGAGAAGTAAAGTAGCTTGCCCAAGGTCACCCACCTAGAAAGGGGTCGGGCCAGTATGCAAGGCCCAGTTCTTAAACCCTACATGATACAGGCATGCAGGCAGCTCTACACTGGGGGAAAGCCTCATTCTACAGACTCTGCTTCAAGTTCAATTAACATTTTCCATGACGAGATGACATACTTTCAACTTACAGCAGCACTGTAGCTTTGTCAGCCTGACCATGTGGTAGTTAATGTTGGTTAATTTACAACACGACAGCTCGCGTCACGGGAGAAAGGAGACCCCATCTAGCCAGGTCACCCTTTCCTCCAGGCACTCGCTTCTTCTAACTTCTTTTGCTCAGATGCACTTCCTTTCCTTTGACATTTAGAGACCACGCTGACGTGCACTGGGCATGATTTGGTCGGGGGAGGACGAGCTTGACAGTGCTGGCATCCCGTGCCTGCAGCCACGCAGAACCACTGCCCAATCCCGGATCCTCGGTTTTACTCTGGGGCTCAGTGGCAGAGAAGGACCGTGATGTAAAGACCCTCCCTGCCTGCAGAGCCAGTCTCCTCTGCCCGCCCTGCTGCATCAGACAGAAGGCCTCAGCTGCTGCCTACACGGGTCACGTGCTGAAGGGTGAAAGGCGGCCCCTAATGTAGACATCATCTCAGTTAAAATGTTGCTCTCGAGTTTAATGGAATACTGCAGAGATCTAAATGGAGATAAAGTACCATGGCTCAAAGAACAGCCAGGATGCTATCTTTATGCAGCATGACAATGTTCAGTGGTTAATTAGACACCGTTAACCTATTTTAGCAGGGGACATAACTGGGATAAATGGGGGGAAGTGTCCTTGAAGTCTCTTAATATCCACAGCACATACTGGGCCCTAGACTCACCTCCCTGCTGCAAGACAGCACAGGTTTAAAATAGAGCAAAGTGCCGGGCATCCAGAGCCCTGATGTCCTAGTGGAAGGCCCCCTGCTGGACCATCCTGCCTGGGCCACGGCCTCTAACCAGAGAGCCATGTGAAGGGTTTGGACAAATGGTTACTAGTGCAACTCGCTGCCCATGAGGGGAGAGCAAAAGCCACAGTAAGGAGCTTACAGGGCTCCCATGACAGAAAGAAGAAACTCTGCAGCCAGGGGCCAAATTCATAAACACTTAGCAAGGGGAAGTGCAGAAATGAGAGACCGGCTAAAGTGAAGCCAAAGCTACCTTATATTTTCAAAACATATCACTCCTCTGGAAGAAAAGCAGTCAAAATACCATTTTCTTGTGACGTTTTCTACCCTCATAATTCTTAAATGTCCAATAAAAATCTCACAAGTGCATCCAAACCTCAGTGAGGTCAGTTTTACAAAGACCTGAGAGAGGGGAGGTCATTTGTCCTAGATCATATAACACATCACTAGCACATCTAACACTGAGGCTCTACTTTATAAATTGTGTGACTCACCAAAGGAGCCTTCACAGTGGAAACCCAAATCTGAGCAGAGGAGAAATCTGCCATTGTAATCATGGCTACAAGGTTCATTCAGCATCAGGCAGTGGACTGCTTAACTAGGGACCCTCTGCTCTAAGATGTTCCCCACCTATAATACTGATTAAAAACCAGATATTTTTCATGAACTGACATTTTCTTTGGCCAATAGATTTCTCCTCATTGAAATCTCTCCTGAGAGCTGAAGTCCCCACTCTTTTCCCCCACAGTTCCTAATTCTTGCCATTCATGTTTAGTGTCCAGATGTTTCTGCAGGTATTGTACCTTCTCCCTTCTTTTAAAGACAAACAAGAACTCCCCAGCACCCAAATTTTGGCACTCTGGGGTTTTAGGTCATATTAGAGCACATTTAGCTCCTGCTGGCATTATCAACAAACAAGGTGTCTAGTAGAAAGATGAAAACCAACTTCCAAATCCTACCTGTAGACTCCCAAGCCCTATCGAATTGAAGCGATAGTGATTTACACGGCAATTCCTGGGTGAAGTTTGCCCCCTGCTGGTCAGATTCAAAATAACATCTTTGTTCCAATTCAAACTCTAAAGCATTTATCAGGAGGAAAAAGGGTCGAAATGTATAGAAACAGTTTTAGTAGCTAAAAATAATTATGGGAACATATAATAATGTATGTATATTTCTGCTGTGAATAAACTAAAAAGTGGAAAAGTTTAGATCTCTAGATCCTAGGTATCTCAAATGAACATTATTTTATTCAGAAACCTTATTGGGTAACTAATTATCTATTAGGCACCAACGGGAGGTGTTGGGATTTGGGACTTTTTGCTCAGGATTTTACAATCTGGCTGGAGAAAGGAACACCATAGAGATAACAGTAATGCCTCCAGAAGACTCACATACTGCAGTGACTGAAAGACTACTGCCACCATCCCCCCTGTGCATCTTCCAGGTGAGCAAACAGAGACCAAGAGGTGCTGAAGCGACCTCACTACAGCCCCAAAGCTAGCTGGACATAGAGCTGGAACTAGAAACCAACAGTCCCTCATCTATTGCTGGTTCTATTATGCCCTACTCTTAACAAGACAAGAGAGGTTAGAGCAAAATATCATGGTAGCACTAAAGAGAGAACTGACCCTTCCGGTTGGGGGAATCTGGGGAGACTTCCTAGAAGACGTGCCAACTGAAAGATTAAGCAGGCTTGCAACCGGCAGAAAAGCTTCAGGAGGGATGTCCAGCTGGAGAAAACAACCTGAATAAAGACGAGAGGCAAGAAAGGGCCAGGTGTGCTGTGTGTGGCTGAAATACAGATGAGGTGGTGGCTGAAAATGAGAAGGGAATCGGAGCTGGCTGGGTGCGCAGCCAGACTGGAACAAGATGCTCTTACACGTTTGGTATCAACTCCAAAAACACAGACGCTGACATTGGTCAGGGATCAGGAGGGAACTATGGGCCTAGAAATTTTCACTGGGTTCCTTTTTTTCCCTTCAAGTTACTAAGACAATTTAGAGAGGACGCAATGAACAATAGGCAACTCACCGCATATCCTGTGATATAAAAGCCAGCACGGAGGGTGAAGTGGAAGAAGTTCTGTTATCCCTCCTGCTGGGGAAGGATGAGGAGGAAAAGCCTCTGGGAAGAAGTGCTATCAGACAGTGTTTCCCAAATGTCTGCCATTTTCAAATTCTACCTTCATGAATTTTGCTGTAACTGTGTACTTTCTGCGTCTACTTTATATTTTCTTTAAGTTGATTATATTTCTTTAAGTTGATTCCTTACTTTTACTGTAATAAATTTATTTAAAAGAAACCTTTATATTCTCAGTGGAAATTTAGCATCACCAGCCATATAGAAGGTAATTATAAAAAACAATAGAATTTAAATAAAACACAAAATTTATTTTATTATAGCCACATATTGCTATTTGCCAGAAGTCTGAGCATATTCTCTCTTTGTTAAAAAGGTAGATTAGCAAGGTTACAAAGGTGTTAAGGAAAGACTAGGTGCAAACTGAGCCTTTCCCATTGACATGATCAGAGGGGCTGAAAGCTGATGGGAGAGACAATAACTTTGTGACTCACGGCCGGTCTCTGGGAAATGTGGCCGTAAGGATGGAGAGTGAAATGACGTAGGATGTGGTGACCAAAACAAGCGAAATCATGGCTCCACAAGTCAGGGGGCACATTTTTATCAGCATTTCTGAAAACCTTTATTTCAGTCCATTTAAAAAAAAACTGAAGTATAGTGGATTTACACTGAATGGGTTGGGTCTTTTACTTCTCCTGGAGAGAATTTTCTTCACTGTAATAAACTGTAAAGATTTCTCTCCAGTCACTAACCCATTGTTTTCTCTGCCCTTCTTTTACATCCTGTGGTCCCCCAAAAGCCCACGATTACAATGAGACTGACCCAAGTAATAAGCTGCTCAAAGGGAAGGTGGTGCCTGCCGTTAGAGGGGCCCCCCTCCAGCTGCCGGAGAGCGAGGCCCCCAGGTCCGGGCAGGGCATCATGTGGGGCAGCCTTCTGGGGACTCCCCGGTATGGATGAACCAAGGACACCCTGGCACTGCTAAACATGGCCTCTTGTGCAATGACCACTGTGAAACCAGGAGAAACCTGCCCAGCCCCTGGTAACCAGCCGTGGGGACGGTAGATGGGACAAAAAGTAAAATCACCGGCAGACCCACGAGACCAGAAAAAAAACCTAGATTTTATGAGTGGGGCTCTATCTCCTGTGCATATTTATACCTATGTCTGCCAGGGCTGCGCCCTCTACAATTAAAACTGCTTTCAGTTACTTCTCAGTAAAGGGCTAAAAAGAAAAGGGAAGAGGCAGGTGTGATGTTCACGGATGCATTTTATTTTTGAGAGACTGAATCCATCAAAGGAAGAGCAAGGAGATCGTTTATATCGGGAGAATTTTCAACAATGGCTGGCGTCCCTAGTCACTCCCTGCTGGCTTTTAGCCGCTCACTCTGCGAAGCCGCGTGTCCCCCTCAGCAGACTGGCTGGCTCAGGGGACACAACTTTCCCTGAAAGTTTTTTTGTTCACTGAGATTGCTTCATAGGATCAACATCTCATTTCTGCGAGAGTCCCGGAGGATTGCAGTAAAGAGAGTTTTATTCTCACAGACTCGCTGTTGCACAAATAGTGCAGTGCCCGGCCTTTTCATGAACTTCAGATAAATGCGTGCAGCTCTCAAGGTTTCAGGATGGCATGGCTGCAGAAGGAGAGGCACATTCTATTACACTAATTAGCTGTATGACCTTGGGCGGGGTGGGGGGGAAGGTGACATCTGAGGGCTTTTCTAACTCTTACGATTCTATACCTGAGCCACTCAACGGCCCACCCCTCATCTTCTCCACCTCTAAACCGAAGGGGCCACGCTCCATGACCTCTCAGGTCCCTCCCCGGCTCTGGGAATGACACTGACCCTGCCTCTCCCGATCCTGGCCCCCATCCCCATCTGTTCCCATTAATACCATTTCCTATTCTGATACCTCCCAAACCACCCCTTTTCCCACAGCTGGTTTATCCAGCCCTAACACTTCAATCCCTGTAATGTGCTGGTTTGGAGATCCCAAAGTCAGCATGGCGGAGGAGACACACCAAAGAGGAAAGGAGAGGAAGGAAGGAGGAGGGAAAGGAAGGGGGCAAAAACCCTTTTCCCTTATTCAGTCATTTCTAGAGACAACAAAGTTAATGCAAACTCTCTTCCTACTAAAGAATTTAAGACATTTTCCTCCTTGGTCCTCCCTTCTCTTTTCTTAGGTGCTGTCAAAACGGGCCACCACTCTCCCAGCTTCATGGAGAACCTCTACCTCCCCTTCACTCTCCACTCCTAGACAGTTCACCCACTCTTAACCTCCCCAGCTGCTTCCTTCTTTCTTACTATGACTCCTTTCTACTTCCTTTCCCTCTAAGCAGTTGGAAAGAGGGTATCTGTTCAGACCTGCTGAGCCTGCGAACCTCCCAAAAGGGCACCTGAGAACTCAGCCCTCTCTTCTCCAGGTCCGGGAGGACTTAAGGCCCGGGCTCAGCTGGCTCTGACTACGGGCTCTGGGGTCAGAGGGTTCAGATCAGAGGGTCACCGTTCACTGGCTCTGTGCTTTGGGGCAAGTCACGTAAACTCCGCAGAACTGGCGAGGATACCACATTTTGCTTCACAGGGTTGTAAGAATCAAATAAGGTATTTCACACAAAGCATTTACAAGCACAGCACTTGGCACACAGGACGTGCCAGTGAACAGTCACTGCTGCCGCCATCATTACTATTATTTTCATTCCAGTCTCTACTCCCTGTGCCGCTAATCCTTGCTCAAGATGCTGTCTTTCTCCTCCTCAGTCCTGTAACTGAACCCCTGCCCAGAGGTGGGTGCTGGCCAGGTGTGCCCAGCCAGTGCTTCCTACTTTTTGCCTCTAGACCCCTCGTGCCCCTGCTTCCCACATTCTTGCTGCCTCTGGCTGAACCTGCCTGGACCCCTCAGCCAACATGCCCGGCAGCCTACCCTGGAGACGCACCCTCCCCACCTGGCCGCCCATCTACACACCCCTGTCCCCAAACAAGAACTATTTGGGCCGGCTCGCAGAGCCTCTGCGGCAGCTGCCCACAGCCTTCCACGACTACATTAACTTAGCCTCCAGGCTTACCTCCCAGCTCTCTCATTGTGCACCCCTCTTGTGCTACCCATCTCCTGCTTTTCCTTTTTCTGCCTCCTGGTTCCCTTCCTTCACTTCAGCCACTTTTGTTTACCCCCGTCTAAAAAGCAACTCTTTCCGGCTTTCAAGTCCTTTCCAAAGGATTCCTCACATCTGAGAAGCTTCCAGAATTAGGTGAGACTGTTTCTTATGTTCCTTAGTACACCTGACCCTCTACATCACACGACGGTCTCAGCAGGACAGTCTCGTCCAGTGATTTCTGTAGCTCAGCTTGATGGGGTCGACCACAGAAAAAGCAACGTGGTACCTACCCAGAAGTCATGTCCCCTTCCTCTCGATTCAAACCCTGATTTTGCTTGGGACAGCAATGAGCCCAGCTAAAAATATTCCATTCCCTAGCCTCTTTCGCACTGAGGGGTGAGCATACACCATGTTTCTGATCAGTGAGAAAGATGCAGCAGTCCCTGGAAAGCATATCCTGGCCCCTCACCTCCAAAAGACAAATTCTTGCTAAGCAAGAGCCCTTCACCTTCACCTCCATGTCATCCTCCATTCTTCCTGCCTGGAAAACAGAAGTGAGGCCTGGAGGTACAGCAGCCATCATACAACCACGAGACATGAGCATGATGACAAAGGCCCACATGCTAAGGATGGTGGGCAGGAAGATGGAAAGAGTTCTGTCCCTGCTGTCAAGATGGAGCTGCCACACCAGCCCTGGACCACAGAGAGCTGGGCCTTCTATTTTCTGAGACAACCCTCTTTCCATTTAGGTCTCTGTTAATGGGGTTCTCTGCTGCTTGCAGATGAATACAACCTCACTAATACAGCACAACTAATGGCAAATGAGAAGTCATGCTAGTCAAGAAGGAACACATATCCTATGGAAAAACCAACCTCATGTAATCATAATTAGGTAACCTTAATATACGGCCTCATAAGAGAAAGCAATGATTTCAAATGGATACAAGAGGAGAACAATTCCCAGGCAACAACGGATGAGTGACATCACCAAAATCTGCCAGAAGAAAAGGTGTCAAACTCAGGGGAAAAGCTGAGCAGGCCCCTCTACAGTTCCGTCCAGCCTAGAAAGACAAGAGCTCACTCACTATACACAGTGGAGCTGAGACAACACTTAAGAGGAGGCCTCTACACTGAGAGAAACGGATGTCGTTTTGTATCTGCAAATACCCCAAGGTCGTGCCACATCAAAAAAGCATGCAGAAGAGGTGAGATCATGTGTCCCTTGCACCACTGGTCACACACCTGTCAACATGTCAGTGGGTCCTCGTTCCCAACATTGTAAAGCACACGCTTGGAATTCAAGGCCCTGCACGCGGGCCCTTCTCTACCTTGTCCATCTACGTCCTTTACCTCTCCAGGCGAACCCCGGGATTCAGTCCCCCGCTCTGCACACTCTAAACACACCAGGGCACATCCATGCCTCCTCCGCTGGCCCCTGTGCCTGGGAGGTCTGCCCCGCCTCAGGGTTTGTCAACTGTTTCATTTCAAGGTCATGACTCATGGACCAAAATGAATAGTTTCAAGCGGCCATCTAGAAAGCCCAGTTCAGAAGGGCAAACACTCTTTCTGAGTTGTGCAGGGCCTCTGAGACCACTCAGTTCTAACGCTGAAGAGACAGAGCCCAAGGCTGCTGAGCTGGCGGCTCCAGGTGACACTGGACCTCCCCTCCTCTCTCTCCCAGTCAGCGCTCAGTGGAAAGAAATCCTGGGTACACAGGGCTTGAACATCTGGGATTTCCCAGAATCGTGATATCCTACGGCTGAAAGGGGAACTTTGAGATCATCTAGTTCAAACCCCTCGGGAACCTCAACCCAAAGAGTTCACGTGACCTGTGCCAAGGTCACAGGGCGGGTGGGTGGCAGGGGGACTAGCACACAGGCAGATATCCCGACTCCTAACACGTGCATGGGGAAGGGGGGGTCCTAAAGAAGGAGGGTGAGTGGAGACAGGCTCAGGAATGGCCTCCAGGGCAGACGCCTGCCCGCATTTCATGCGCACTTGGAGCTCCCGGCTCTGGGCTGAGAGCCTCCCGGACAACTCTGCCCTCGGCCTTAGAAGGAATCATGGCCTAAACCCGTAACGAGAACTGGCCCCCGAGCTGGCTGCCTGGGAATGGGTCCAGTTCTTGGAGGGCACGGCAGGCTTAGAAGCAACAGTCATTTCCAATGCCTAATTGAACTTAATGATGAGCCTAATTAGGCCTTTTAACGGCGGGACCGGCATGGCTTTGGCTCGCGGCCCGACAGGCAGGCTGCGTCCTCTAAGCTCACCTTCGCCTCAGGTCAGGAGGCCGGCTGCCCGGAGCCAGCTCTGCAGGCAGCTGGCTGGGGAGGCTGAGAGGCCGAGGTCAGGCACTCACCCCCTGCTGCGCTGCCCGCGAGGGAACGAGACGGCCCTCGGGAACACCCGCCGAGGCTCCACCCAGTGCAAAGGCACTATGCCAGGGGTCCAGGGCACAAAACAGAAGGTGGCGAGGCGCAAAGAACAGGAATGTGACCCCGCGGTCAGACTCACCTGGGTTCAAAGCCTGCTGGCTACTTACTAGCTGTGTGAGCTTGAGCAGGTGAGTTAGCCTTTCTGAACTTGCTTCCTCATCTGTTAGTGGGAATAATAACACCAGCTACCTCATGGGGGTGTTCTGAGGATAAAGTAAGACAACTGTGCTTAGCACAGCACCCAGCACAAAAGCCACATTAAATGGTGTGTGGTGTGTGTGTATGTGTGTATGTTTTCCCATCCATACAACAAGAGGGCTGGGCAAGACATGTGGGCTGTCCATACGTGGTTCTGCAGTGTGGCCCCAGAAGATGGGATCTGAATCAGAGGATGGAGCTGCCCATTTCCTAAAGATGAACTGTTTAAGAAACAGCGTGGAGCGGGGAGGTTGTGTGTATGTATATATGTGTACACACACACATAAATACACACACATATAATCCTCCCTCCATATCCATGGGTTCTGTATCTGTGGATTCAACCAACCACGGATTGAAAATATTTGAAAAAAAAATCTCAAAAAGCTAACCTTTAATTTGCCACACTCCGGCAACTCTTTACATAGCATTTACAATGTACTTACAACTATTCACATAGCATTTAAGTTGTATTAAGTATCATAAGTAATCCAGAGATGGTTTAAAGTATACGGGAGGATGTGTGTCGGTTATATGCAAATACCACACCATTTTGAGCATTGACGATTTTTGTATCCAGGGGTGTCCTGGAACCAATCCCCCTTGGATACCGAGGAACAACTATATATATATATTTCTGTAAGTATATCTATTGCGTAAAAATATGTAATATATCTACTGTTGGTAAAAGATACCATTGAGGGACTTCCCTGGTGGCGCAGTGGTTAAGAATCCTCCTGCCAATGCAGGGGACACAGGTTCGAGCCCTGGTCCGGGAAGATCCCACATGCCGCAGAGCAGCTAAGTCCGTGCGTCACAACTACTGAGCCTTGCACTCTACAGCCAGCGAGCCACAACTCCTGAGCCCACGTGCCACAACCACTGAAGCCTGTGCGCCTAGAGCCCATGCTCTGCAACAAGAGAAGCCACCACAATGAGAAGCCTGTGCACCACAACGAAGAGTAGCCCCTGCTCACTGCAACTAGAGAAAGCCCGCATGCAGCAACAAAGACCCAAAGCAGCCAAAAATAATGAGTAAATAAATTTATTTAAAAAAAATACTAATGAACTGTTATGAGTAGTTACTTCTAGAGAGATGACTAGGATTGGAGGAGATGGTAGTTTCAGACAAATCTAGCCTCATATCTTGTTTGAGTTTTTATATCATTAAAGTGTCTTTGGTTTGCTTGTACAACTAAAACAGACTTTATAAAAAATGTAAATGTTTCCATTGAATTCCCCAGCAACAGAGGGGGTTCAGGCAGACCCCAGACCAGCACTTGTAGAGACACCAGAATTTGACAGGAGATTAGACAGAACCTTCTAGTTTCAAGACCTCTGCACTAAGTGATAATCCAGAAAGACAAAGGAATATTCCATAGGATGCTGTGCTTTTTGGCTGGTGACATTTAAAGGATACTTCTCTGGGCCTGTCAGTTCCTTCCTGACCCTCCTCCTTTAAAATCCTACCCCTGGTTCCCAGAAAGAACCAGCTCCAGTCACAGGAAAATTTGCACCTCTGCAAAACTAGAAACTGTAAAGGGCTAAAAGTCAAAGCCTTCACAGGACACACTAAGAACCCATTCTAGAACCACTCCTGGTTTTCAATCACAAAAATAAAACTCAAGCTAGTCAAGAAAAACTGAAGGCCTGCAGGGAAGCTGGGAGCAGGCTCTGGATGAGGTGGGGATCGGCGCCCGTACTTTGCAGTCTTTGGCAGCCCTTGTGACAGGTCTCCCCACAGGCAACTTGGGAGCAGTACTGCTGACTTCGGTCCTAGAAACACAGCCCCTGTGTGCTGTGTAGCCTTGGGCCTCAGCTGTCCTCTCCCTGGTGCACAAGCATAGGCAACAAGTTCATCTCAAGTCACTGCATGTGCCCCTCCCCATCTCCCTGGGCATCTGGTGCTCACCTCTGCTCCAGGGAGGGACTGACCAGGGCCACTTGTCAGGAAGACTGCTCCACTTTTCAGAAAATGCTACCCCACATGGGGCTTACGGGAAAAGGCTGCTATCGCCTTCAATTGGGAGGCACTTGACAGAATTGCAAGATTCCAATTATTTCATATTTAGTCATTTGCATAAGTAAATTGGTTCTGTGACACTAGACAAGCCATCCAGGGCCCTAAACTGCAATGCATATAATGTAGAACATGACTTTTATCAATCCAAATGTAAATGCATGAAAATGCCCCTCCCCCAATCCTCAGTGGAAAAAAGGTTGATGCATGCTTCCTATCTCTTCCCTAGCCTATGGAATCCATATGTACCATATCTGAAGCCTTTACGATACCTTCCAAAGAGTCATGTTATGGCTATTACATGAATAAATACTGCAAGTCTCCTTTTACAGCCTGGGAAAATATCAATATCATACCTTTCGTCTGCTCATAATTACTTTCATTGAGATAGGAAATTCTGGAGTACTATGCAGCCCTTAAAAATGAGGCAGTTCTTACCATATGACCCAGCAAACCCACTACTGGGCATATACCTAGAGAGAACCATAACTCAAAAAGACACAAGCACCCCACTGTTCACTGCAGCACTATTTACAATAGCCAGGTCATGGAAGCAACTTAAATGCCCATCAACAGATGAATGCAGAAAGAAGATGTGGTACATATATACAATGGAATATTACTCAGCCATAAAAAGGAACGAAACTGGGTCATTTGTAGAGACGTGGATGGACCTAGAGACTGTCATACAGAGTGAAGTAAGTCAGAAAGAGAAAAACAAATATCATATATTAATGCATATATGTGCAATCTAGAAAAATGGTACAGATGAACCGGTTTGCAAGGCGGAAACAGAGACACAGACGTAGTGAACAAACGTATGGACACCAAGGGGGGAAGTGGTGGTGGTGGGATGAATTGGGAGATTGGGATTGACATATATACATTAATATGTATAAAATAGATAACTAATAAGAACCTGCTGTATAAAAAATAAATAAAATAAAATTCAAAAATTCAAAAATAAATAAATAAATAAATAAATGAGGCAGTTCTACTCTGTATTGAGATTCTGAAAGATCACCAAGAAATACTGTAATATGATAAAAGAAAAATGCAGAATAGATATGCTACCATTTATGCTGTGGGGAGGAGTAAAAGAATGCATTAACTTATATTTTTTGTAAAGGCATAGAGTATCTTTGGGAGGAACTCAAAAAAACTGGTGAACAGTGGCTGCCTCCAAGAAGGGAATCTGGGTGCCTTGGGGGAACAAGAAAGGGAGAGAGTAACTTCCAGTTTATATCCCAGCCTTTTTTGTGTTTTGAATTCTATACTATGATTTTTAAAAATTTGTTTAAAATAAATAAAAGTAAAAATTCACTAAGAGTTTTAATGTCTCAAAAGATGACATGAAGTCATACAACGTCTAAAATGTAAGGATTTATACTGTCTCCGCATCCTACTCTTTCTCTCTCACAATCCTCTTCAGGAAATGATTCACCTTTCTCAACTCAGTTACGTTTGAGCTTTAAGGTCAAATAGACCTCACTCCATAAAAAGGCAGAATACCGTCATTCCAAAAAGGGGTTCTGTCTGCCAAAGATAGACCTGGGGGAACGTGCTGGTCAAGGGGCAGTGCTCTGTCCACATGTCCGCAGAATCAACAAATGCTCACCTTCACCTCTGCCCGTGCAGGGTGACTTGAAGTAAATACCTTATGGCTGAGGACACTACGGGGCTGAGTAGGAAAGGAGAGCTCAGCTGAGTCCTGCCATCATCTGACCCTTATTCTCATTCCTCCCTACCTAACAGCTACCAACATAAGCGTCTGAAGACAGGAAGGGTGTAAGGAACGAATGAGCTTGACAAATCACACGCTTTCCCTGTTCCATGGGGTCAATTATTTTTCACTAGTTATTTCAATTGTACACAGTTTGGGTATTATTTATTTTGTCCTCAGATCCTACTGAATGTAAATGATTTACAGTGATAACAACACAATTAAATTCCAATTTTCTAAAAAAAAAACAAAACCCAAACAAACAAATGAAAAACAACCCTGTGAATTCTCTAAGTTCACTAAAGTAAAAACTTCTCTAGCTCTTCCTGTACCATCTTTCCATCCAGGCTCTGAACATAACTTGAGAGCAAAGCAAGAAATTCCTCTCTGGGCAGCCCACACAGAACAAACAAATGTAAGATGTACATTAAAAAGATATGTTGTTAGATGACATGATACGATACACAGAAAATCCTAAAGATGCCACCAGAAAACTACTAGAGCTAATCAATGAATTTGGTAAAGTAGCAGGATACAAAATTAATGCACAGAAATCTCTTGCCTTCCTATACACTAACAACAAAAAAACAGAAAGAGAAATTAAGGAAACATTCCCATTTAC
>NC_041224.1:156331257-156378664 GCF_002837175.3 Physeter macrocephalus
TCAATGGGACAGGATAGAAAGCCCAGAGATAAACCCCCACACATATGGTCACCTTATCTTTGATAAAGGAGGCAAGAACATATAATGGAGAAAAGACAGCCTCTTCAATAAATGGTGCTGGGAAAACTGGACAGCTACATGTAAAAGAATGAAATCAGAACACTTCCTAACACCATACACAAAAGTAAACTCAAAATGGATTAAAGACCTAAATGTAGGGCCAGACACTATAAAACTCTTGGAGGAAAACATAGGCAGAACACTATGACGTAAATCACAGCAAGATCCTTCTTGACCCACCTCCCAGAGTAATGGAAATAACAAAAATAAACAAATGGGACCTAATGAAACTTAAAAGCACAGCAAAGGAAACCATAAACAAGACAAAAAGACAGCCCTCAGAATGGGAGAAGATATTTGCAAATGAAGCAACTGACAAAGGATTAATCTCCAAAATATACAAGCAGCTCATGCAGTTCAATATCAAAAAACAAACAACCCAATCTAAAAATGGGCAGAAGACCGAAATAGATATTTCTCCAAAGAAGACATACAGATTGCCAACAAACACATGAAAAGATGCTCAACGTCGCTAATCATTAGAGAAATGCAAATCAAAACTACAATGAGGTATCACCTCACAACGGTCACCACTACTGGGCATATACCCTGAAAAAACCATAATTCAAAACGATACATGTACCACAATGTTCACTGAAGCACTATTTACAATAACCAGGACATGGAAGCAACCTAAATGTCCATCGACAGATGAATGGATAAAGAAGATGTGGCACGTATATATACAATGGCATATTACTCAGCCATAAAAAGAAACGAAACTGAATTATTTGTAGTGAGGTGGATGGACCTAGAGTCTGTCATACACAGTGAAGTAAGTCAGAAAGAGAAAAACAAATACCGCATGCTGATGCACATATACAGAATCTAAAAAAATGGTACTGATGCACCTAGTGGCAGGGCAAGAATAGAGACGCAGATGTAGAGAACAGACTTGAGGACACGGGCGGGGGAAGGGGAAGCTGGGACTAAGTGAGAGAGTAGCACTGACATATATACACTACCAAATGTAAAACAGATAGCCAGTGGGAAGCTGCTGCATAGCACAGGGAGATGAGCTTGGTCCTTTGTGACCACCTAGAGGGGTGGGATAGGGAGGGTGGGAGGGAGGCTCAAGAAGGAGGGGATATGGGGATATATGTATACATATAGCTGTTTCACTTTGTTGTACAGCAGAGACTAACACAACATTGTAAAGCAATTATACTCCAATAAAGATGAAAAAAAAAAAGATGTTGCTTGGCCCTGAAGCCACCTTTTCTGAATCTGTTTTGTCTCGGAAGCCACGCGGAGGAAAAGCACATATGCAGGTGGGAGCAATGATGATAAAGTTGAGACAGAGATTCAAGCAGGGGGCTCTCATGGGCATCTCCAAAAGCCACAGAAACAGGGACATGGTGCCCAAGCCCTGGGCACATTTGTTGGAAATGGATGCACAATAAACTACCTAAGACCTTCCCTTCTCAACCATCTCACATGCAACCGCCTCATCTGATTTCATCCAATACTGGACAGGCATCTCTGATGCCTGACCAACCTCGCTGAGAACTAAATAACTGCTCACCCATGATGCCCAGGACCCTTGCCATGTCATACTAATTCTGGGATCTTTGTGGCTCAGGGCAGCACGTGGAAAATAAATTCTCAATGCTTCAACAAAATCGTACATATTGATGAAAATCTGAAGGTCAAGGACTCAGGGACACCTGGTCCCTTTTTAATTACCGGAGCTCTGTAAGAAATGTCCAAAAGTCACTCAATCATCAAATATGTACTGAACACCAATATGTGTCAAGTACTACAGACCGAGAAGCAAACAGTATAGACAAAAATCTCTTGCAAAGTAACTATTTACTGTTAAGGAATGGAAATGCAAAGGTAGCTACAGCTCTCAAAACAGTTCAGTAAAAAATAAAAACAAAAAAATAGAGAATGAGCCACATGCAGTGAAACATTGTCAGAAGGATGTTTTGTTGTATTAGTCTCAAACTTTTCCATAGGTTTGAAATTGTTCAAAATAAAAAGACTGGAGTGGGCAAAAGGCAGGATGATAGGTAGAGTAAGTTGTATTTCAGGCAACCAAATAGTTGATGAGAGAAAGTTCCTTATGAAAGAATTTCTGTTAATAAGTGAGAATTAGAAAATCACCACTTGGGCTTCCCTGGTGGCGCAGTGGTTGAGAATCTGCCTGCGGATGCAGGGGACACGGGTTCGAGCCCTGGTCCGGGAAGATCCCACATGCCACAGAGCAACTAAGCCCGTGCGCCACAACTACTGAGCCTGCGCTCTAGAGCCCACGAGCCACAACTACTGAGCCCGCGAAGCACAACTACTGAAGCCAGCGCGCCGAGAGCCCCTGCTCCACACCAAGAGAATCCATCGCAATGAGAAGCACGCGCACCGCAATGAAGAGTAGCCCCCGCTTGCGGCAACTACAGAAAGCCTTTGCACAGCAACGAAGACCCTGCACAGCCCAAAATAAATAAATTAAATAAATTAGTTTTTAAAAAACTCTTAAAAAAAAAAATCACCACTTGACACCCTTTAATGAAATCATGGCTCTAGGCAACAATCATCAACGGATGCTTCAACCAGTAGGCAGGAGTCTGGTGGGGAACTAACATGGAGGCCACACCCCTGACCCCAAGGATCAATCACAGCCTCACTTAAAGTGGAACCCCGGACACCTGTGCCTATGGATGTGCTGCAGTGGGATGTACACAGCACTGCCTCCAAAGTACTCCTGCCAAGACCGCGAGTCTGCGTCTCACCCCCAGCTGATCTAGATCTAACCCCCAGCTTCACAGGGAACATGAGCACCAAAGGAACAAGTTAGAAACCTTAACTAGGAAGCAATAGGCCAAATCCAGAATGTGGGACACTCTATTCTCAAAAAACCCCACAAAAAACCAATGACATGGGAGAAAAAAGAGGTGGGTGTGGGGTAGGGAAGGCTTCAGAATGAAAGAGACTGAAGATGACTAAATACAGGTGCGGACCTTGATTTGCTCTTTTTATAATCAACTACAAAAAGACATCTTTGAGACAATGGAAGTACTTGAATATGATCTGGCTATCAGATGACATTAAGGAATCATTATTAATTTTGATAGGCATGATAATGGAATGATGGTTAATAAACAAAAACAGTCCCTATCAGTTAACAGAAATTATCTTCAGCAGGAAAGGAAGGAGGGAGGAGGGCAATGACACTTTAATATGTTGTCAAGCTCCTCTACTCATCCTTGGCCTCATAAAGGATAAAGGATTTTTCACACCCATAGGTACACCTTCTTAAGATGAAATAACTATATACCCTTATATATATCTAACCCAGCACTTCCCCATCTTTTTCAAGACTTGGGGCACTTAAAAATAACAGCTGTATGGAAAACTGGGGTGCACGGATGAGACTGCTGGTGGCTACTGGTGACAGCCTGGAAGCCTTGGCAGCTCTAAGACTGGCCCGAAAGGTCCAAGGATAGAGCACCCACATCTTGGTACACCTGCATTCACAGTGCAGCACACAGCACATCAGTGGGCAAGCTCTGGTTAACCTACCCTCTGTGACATCTTTCTAAGAAACTGACTTCTATGGAGATGGACAGCCTATAACAGAGCTGATTTAAAGAGGACAAAACATGTGTCTGCAACTGTGCTTACAGATCTAGGAGCCTGGCAGCTCTGAATTTTTGCCTTTTACACTTTTGTAGCCTAATAAGAATTAACTACTCATGGCTAACAAGAAGGTAAAGAGACTCTGGTATGACAATGACACAGAGGGAGAGGGCAGAAGCCCTTTAGTATTCTTGGAACATCTATGCCATTAAAAAAAAAAAAAAAAAAAAAAAAAAAAAAAAAGCAAGAGGGAAAGAGAGAAGGAGGAGGGAAGGGGGAAACCTCAGGACCAGCACACGGCTGTTCTACCGCCATCTTGATGTCCTTGACACGTGCAGATGGTGTGGAAGTGGCTGGCACCAGAACAGCCCATGAGAAGGAATGAGCGGCCTGTGGAGATTTATGTGAGGAGAGTGAGATGGACAAGGTAAAATTGTCAGGAGGAGTTGTTAGAAAGTAAAATATATTGTGACAATTCCACTCCTGCCGTTCATCAATAAACTGACAGATCATTTAGTGTCAATTAGGAGTGATAGATGGACAAGTCCCCATGATCCTGGGCCAAAATTAATGGCTGGGAGGGAGAGGGTGATTGAAAATGACGGCTGACATTGAGAGCAAAGTCCTGAAAGTCCCCGAGGGGCCATTACTTGCCTCATTCCCTTGCAGATCAATGCAGGGACAAACCCCAAAACAGACACTTTGAGACAAAACTTAATCAGACTACCTTTCCTTCCCCCCTTTCCCAAGTTGACTCTCGTTCAGCTCTATTCCCCACCGACTACAAGTGCCCCACCTCAGACAACTTCGGAGCCAAGGCCAGCCTGGCTCCAAGATGGAATCTTTGGCATAGCTATGACTGTGGTGCCAAGAGAGGGGACAGGATCCCAGGTCCCAGGCCATTCCTAAATACAGCTCTTTCCTGTGGCTCGGGGTGAGTATTTGGGTTCTGGCAGCCAACGGCTCTAGCCAGTGAGGTGGGTGACACATGCTCTCTATCTTGGGCAGTGTTATGCAAACAAAACAAAGGCATCCCAGAAACTCACATCCCTGGTTGAGGGCTCCTCAGGCAGATCTGTAAACAGCCCACCTACTTCCCACTGGCGACAATGTAGACCTCTGTGAGCCTCACTTTCCTCCTCCCTCCCTTGTAGAGGGATACCTACCTCAGAAACTAAAACCTACCCAATAGGGTTGGTGTATTACACATAAAAGGTGCAGCTATGGACTGAATGTGTGTGGCTCCCCAAGTTCATATGCTGAAACCCTAACCTCCAATGCGATGGTGTTTGAAGGTGGGGACTTTGGGAACAAATTATGGTTAGAGGAGGTCATGTGGGTGGAACCCCCATGATGGGATTAGTGCCCTCATAAAATGAGAAAGAGACAGAAGATCTCTCTGTGTGTGCACACACCAAGGAAGGCCACGTGAACCCAGCCTCTAGATTTCTAGGCTCCAGAACTGCGAGAAATAAATGCTTGTTTAAACCATCCTTTCTATGATATTGCTATAGCAGCCTGAACTGGCTGAGACAGGTATCTAGCACAGTACCACTATTATCATCCCAAAAGAATTTAAGGCGAGAACAATATTTTTAGTGTGAATTCTCTGCTCTAACCAGACTGACAGTGCAGTTACTGCTCCCCACCCCCCAACACTTATGCCTACACCAATCCTTGAACCAAAATGCTCTCCTCACAGTGCTCTTTGCCCATCAGAATTCCTCCAGCTTGACCCCCATCTCCTCCACAGGGGGCTCCCTGACCACTGTGATTACTCTCCTCTGACGTCACAATACCAGGGTTGGCCACTCCGTTAGTTTCTCACTTATGATGTGCTCCTTTGCCGATCCTGACTTTTGTGAATGAAAATGCCTCATCTCCCTCATTGGAATCAAAGCTCTTGCAGGGCAGGAAGCACATAGCTTCCCTGGGGCTCCTGCGGGGCAGACCCTCAATCCAGCCCAATAATCGCCTCTCTTACCGCTAGTTGGCCCCCTTTCCTCTTTGTTCCGAATCTGTTCTACTTGCCTCCAGATGCCAGCTCTCCTTTGCTCCAATAAGCTCAACACTGTTTGCCTTCCCACTGTGAAAAAAGAAGAAGAAGAAGAAAAAAAACGCAGGCCAATTCAAAATGGCCTCTTCCCCCAATTCCCTACTCCCCTCAGCCTTTTTTGATAACTTACCAGTCTTTCCAAGCTCCCTCCTGTCCTGGAGGAAAAATGTCCCTGCCTCTTTCCGTCCAAGGTTAATTAGTCTCTCTTGGAAGGTCTTATCCTATGTCTCCAGGATCCTACTCCTTCACACCCCCCTATTTCATCTGTAATCACTCTTTCCCCAGGTATCACACACACGAGTCTCAACACAGACCCCCGCTTCCAAACACTGCCCCACCTCTTTCCTTTCCCTCAGAGTAGGAGCCTGTACCACTGACCCCATTTCCTCACTTCCACCTTCCTCTTCAACCCACTGTAATCGGCTTTTGCCCCAACACAAATCACTGTAATCACTTCCTCAAAGGCCCCTAGTAACCTCCAAACAGCCAAATCCAAGGTTCTGTCCTTGTCTTCTATTTGTACATATGACTCAAATTGTAACTGCTTTTTGACCTCTCTTCTAGACTCCCACACCATGGAGACGATCTGCATGGACCGCCACCGCCGCCAAGTCAGGTCTCTCCTCCTGCCTTCTCCATCTGACGGCACCACTACCCAACCAGTCACCGAAGCCAGGCACCTTGCAGTGGACCTTCAACTCCACCCTCTGCCCTGCATCCAACTAATGGCACTTCTATTAAGTATACCCCCAAAATGTCTCCAAATCTCTCCTGTCCATGCTCACACACATTGCCCCAGTTCAGGCTCTTATCACCCTTCACACAGAGCATCATCTCCCCAACAGGTCTCTCAGCCTTCCAGAGCTCCATGTGCCACACGGACACAGTAAGTGACCAACCAAACTACTGAGCTCATCATTCATGTGTTCAATAAATAGTCACTGAGTGCTCATAATGGACTGGCACTGTTTGAGGTACTGGGGGTATGTGAACAAGGGTGTGTCTCCTCTCACGGAGCTTACAGGAGAGTAGACAGAAAAAGACAATACGTGTATGTGCACATGCGTGTGTACGGATATATGTAAGGTGGTGAAACCTACAGCAGGAGATGGGGAACACGGACTGATGAGGGGTGCTATTCTATATAAAGTGAGGTCAGGTGGAGCCTGGGAAGCCATGGTAAAGACTGGGGGGTTTACTTTGGGGTGGGGGGGATGCCCCTGGAGGGTTCTGAGCAGACAAACGTGAAATGACCTCACCTATGTTATAAAGAGGTCACTCTGGCTCTTGCAGATAAGACTAAGGGAGGCGAGGATGAAGGGGGAGGCCAGTCAGGAGAGCCTGGCCTGAGTCAGCACCAGCAACGACGCTGGCTGTAGCACTGGCCACGCAGATGACAGGTGTGTTTCAACTGTAGACTGAACAGGTTTGCTGACAGACTGAACCTGAGTAGACACGGAGGAGTCCAGGACGACCTCAAAGGTCAGCGTCTGAGTGACGGGGAAGGTGGAGCCCATTTACGGAGACCTGAGGGGCCTTGGGGAGGTGCAGATTAGGGGACGGGGTGGAAGGGGTAGAAATGAAGAGGACCGATTTGGATGTGTTAGGATTGAGTTGCACCTTCAGGTGGAAAGGTCATGTGGACAGCTAGATGCTCAGGGGAAGGACTGGGCTGGAGATACAAACTCTAGGGTTATCAGTATACAGGTGATAGGAAAACGCCCGAGAAGGGATGGAGAGCATGCTGAGTGTGAGTGTCGACAGAGGAGAGGTGGCTGGAGGATGAGCCCTGGGCATGCCAACAGACACTGAGGGGTCAGGAGCAGGTGGCAGACCGAGGAGCCAAGCAAGGGAATCCCTTGAAAAGTAACACCGGAAATGGAAGAGCACTTCCCTCCCAGGGAAAATGGATCTGATCTGGAAAAATCTTTAATATATTTGTCGAGGAATTAACACTTGAGAGTCTCTTTTTTTCTCTCTAAGAAGCAGATATAGGATTTGACTCATTTCCATATTTCAAAATAAATTCCAGATAATACAAACACTGGAATCCCCTAATAACTTAGAAAAATAGGGCTCCTCTATTAGCCTCTCACTAGCATATTTCAAAGTCACCTTCTTCTTCTTAGTTAACACGAAAAAGCAGTGTTATGTTCACCAAAGGAACAGTGTGGCACTTAAATAGCATATGGCATATATGGCATATAAATAGAAAGACCACCAGAACAGAATAACGAGTCTAAAAGCAGACCAAAGTACATACAAAGATACAGACTATGGCAAAGGTGGCTTCTAAATTCACTGGAGAAAGATGGATTTTCAAATAAATGGTGCTGGGACAACAGTCATTTAGAAAAAAGATAAAACTAGATCTGCACCTCATACTGTACACTGAAATTAATTCCACATGGATCAGAGATCTAAATTTTAAAATGTACATTTACATACCAATGTTTCCTTAGGTCTGTCTCCCAAGACAATAGAAATAAAAACGAAAATAAACAAATGGGACCTAATCAAACTTACAAGCTTTTGCACAGCAGACGAAACCATAAACAAAACGAAAAGACAACCTACAGAATGGGAGAAAATATTTGCAAGTCATATATCTGATAATGGACTTGTACACAGAATATATAAATAACTCTTATAACCTAACAATAAAAAGACAATAAGCCAATTAAAAAATGGGCATTGGTTCTGAATAGACCCATGAGGTATCACCTCACACTGGTCAGAATGGCCGTCATTAAAAAGTCTACAAATCACAAATGCTGGAGAGGGTGTGGAGAAAAGGGAACCCTCCTACACTGCTGGTGGGAATGTAAGTTGGTGCAGCCACTGTGGAAAACAGTGTGGAGGTTCCTCAGAAAACTAAAAATAGAACTACCATATGATCCAGCAATCCCACTCCTGGGTATATATCCAGACAAAACTCTAATTCAAAAAGATACAGGCACCCCTATTTTCCTAGCAGCACTCTTCACAATAGCCAAGACATGGAAACAACCTAAATGTCCATCAACAGATGAATGGATAAAGAAGTGCGGCACATATACACAAAGGAATACTACTCAGCCATAAGAAAAGAATGAAATAATGCCATTTGCAGCAACATGGATGTAACTAGAGATTATCATACTAAGCGAAGCCAGAAAGAGAAAGACAAATACCATGTGATATCACTTATATGTGAAATCTAAAGTACGACACAAATGAAGCTATCTAGAAAACAGAAACAGAATCAGGGCCATAGAGAACAGACTGGTGGTTGCCAACGGGGAGGGGGTGGAGGAGGGGAGGACTGGGAGTGTGGGATTAGCAGATGCCAGCTGGTATATATAGGATGGATAAACAACAAGGTCCTACTGCATAGCACAGGGAACTATATTCAATATCCTGTGATAAACCATAATGGAAAAGAATTTGAAAAAGAATGCATGTATGTATAACTGAGTCACTTTGCTGTACAGAAGTAATTAACACAACATTGTAAATCAACTCTACGTCAACAAAAAATAAATAAATAAATAAATAAAAATGTAGACTTAGCATGTGGTCGTGTTCCAATAAAACATGATATATAAAAACAGGTGGCTGTGCACTTACAGTCACCTGATCTATGACAAAGGAGGCAAGAGTATACAGTGGAGAAAAGACAATCTCTTCAACAAGTGGTGCTGGGAGAGCTGGACAGCTACGTGTAAAAGAATGAAATTACAACATTCTCTAATACCATACACAAAAATAAACTCAAAATGGATTAAAGACCTAAATGTGAGACCAGATACCATAAAACAACTTGAGGAAAACATAGGCAGAACACTCTTTGACATAAATTGCAGCAATATTCTTTTTGGATCCTCCTCTCCTAAAGTAAAGGAAATAAAAGCAAAAATAAACAAATGGGACCTAATTAAACTTAAAAGCTTTTGCACAGCAAAGGAAACCATCGACAAAATGAAAAGACAACCTTCTGAATGGGAGAAAATATTTGCAAATGATATGACCAATAAGGGGTTAATATCCAACATATAGAAACAGCTCACACAACTCAACATCAAAAAAACCCAAACAACTTGATTAAAAAATGGGCGGAAGAACTGAATAGACATTTATCCAAAGAGGAAATCCAGATAGCCACCAGGCACGTGAAAAGATGCTCAGCATCACTAACCATCAGGGAAATGCAAATCAAAACCACAAGGAGAGGGGCTTCCCTGGTGGTGCAGTGGTTGGGAGTCCGCCTGCCGATGCAGGGGACACGGGTTCGTGCCCCGGTCCGGGAAGATCCCAAATGCCGTGGAGCGGCTGGGCCCAGGAGCCGTGGCCGCTGAGCCTGTGCGTCCGGAGCCTGTGCTCCGCAACGGGAGAGGCCACAACAGTGAGAGGCCCGTGTACCACACACACACACACAAAAACCAAAAACAACCACAAGGAGATATCACCTTACACCTGTCAGAATGGCTATCATCGAAAAGAACACAAATAACAAATGCTAGCAAGGATGTGGAGAAAGGGACCCCTTATACACCGTTGGTGGGAATATAAATTGATGCAGCCACTGTGGAAAACAGTATGGAGGTTTCTCAAAAAACTAAAAATAGAACTACCATATGACCCAGCAATGACACTCCTGGGTATATATCCAAAACAAACAAAACAAAACAAAAAAACAAAAACACTAATTTGAAAAGATACAAGTACCCCAATTTTTTTAGCAGCACTATTTACAATTGCTAAGATATGGAAGCAACCTAAATGTCCATCAACAGGTGAATGGATTAAGAAGTGGCGTATAGAGATACAAGGGAATAGTACTCAGCCATTAAAAAAAAGAACAAAATTTTGCCATTTGTAGCAACATAGATAGACTTGGAGAGCATTATGCTAAGTGAAATAAGTCAGACAGAGAAAGACAAATACTGTATGATATCACTTCTATGTGGAATCTAACAAATACAAGAAACTAGTGAATATAACAAAAAAGCAGCAGACTCACAGAGAACAAACTGGTGGTTACCAGTGGGGAATGAGGGTGGGGAGGGGCAATATAGGGTAGGGGAGTGCGAGATAAAACTGCTGGGTGTAAGACAGGCTCGAGGACGTATCGTACAACAAGAAGGGGAATATAGCCGATATTCTGTAATAACTATAAATGGAAAGTAACCTTTAAAAATTGTATAAAAGCAGGTGGCTGGCCTGTGGGCCACAGTTTGCTGAATCTTAACATATAGAAACAAATAAGGATACATTTTAAATTTATATATACATGCTTATTTTTTTCAAAAAGAAGTACAGGAAGGATAAAACAGAAACTAATAAAGAAGTTACCCATGGGAGATGGATGGGAATGAGGTAGAAAGAATAAGGATGGGAGTGAGATATCTCTGAGTATATCTTTCTATACCATTCTGATACAATAAAAAGTACACAATATCACCGGTTCTTGCCAAAAACATTTAACTTGAATCTAATCATGAGGAATCAATCAGAGAAATCTAGAATGTGAGACGCTCTACAAGACAACTGACCTGGATTCCTCAAAAAAGTCAATGTACTGGGTGAAGGTGTAGTAGGGCGAAGGAGAGCTGGAATTATTTTAGAGGCTAAAAGAGCCTAAAAAGAGACAGAACTACCAACACAATGTGCGAACTCTGACTGGATCCTGGAACTACAGAAGAGATTTTGGGGACAACTGGGGAAATTTAAATACAGACTATATTTTAAATATCATTAAATCATTATGAAATTTCTTAGATGTGATCGTTATACGTGATTGTTTAGAGAATGTCCTTAATCTTCAGAGATGCATGTTGGAGTATTAAGAGGTGAAATATCATGATGACTGCAGCTTATTTTCAGATGATTCAGGGGAGAAAAAAAGTGTGTGTGCACGTGTGTGTGTGTGTGTGTGTGTGTGTGTGTGTGTGTGTGTGTTTAGAGGCGGGGAGTGGAAGGGAGAAGGAAGGGGGGAAAACTGGAAAAAAAATATTTTTGATAGTGCTATTTTGAAGGTAACAACTGCTGAAGGAAATTCTGAACAAAAGTAATGTCTCTTCTTTGAGAAAAAGAAATTCCTTTCCTGAATTTATCGTTGGCCATCCCACTGGTGTAGTAAACATATATACATACATACATGGTTATTGGTTTACCTTTCGTCTGAGACTCACTACAAGGGATTAAGGACCAAAATGATTTGTAATCCAGCAGTAACTAACGGGCAAGTCCATTCTGTTTAGAAAGTGACTTTAAGAAAAACACAGAATGTTAGAATATGGAGGAACTTTGAAAACATTATGCCATGTGAAAGAAGCCAGTCATAAAGGACCACGTAACATATGATTCCATTTACATGAAATGTCCAGAATAGGCAAATCAGAGAGACAGAAAACAGGCTGGTGGTTGCCTAGGGCTGGGCAGGTTGCAGGCGGACACAGGCAGTGACTACTAATGGGTATGGCGTTTCTTTAGGGGGGTAATAAAAATGTTCTAAAGTGTGTGTGTGTGTGTGTTTAGAGGCGGGGAGTGGAAGGGAGAAGGAAGGGGGGAAAACTGGAAAAAAAATATTTTTGATAGTGCTATTTTGAAGGTAACAACTGCTGAAGGAAATTCTGAACAAAAGTAATGTCTCTTCTTTGAGAAAAAGAAATTCCTTTCCTGAATTTATCGTTGGCCATCCCACTGGTGTAGTAAACATATATACATACATACATGGTTATTGGTTTACCTTTCGTCTGAGACTCACTACAAGGGATTAAGGACCAAAATGATTTGTAATCCAGCAGTAACTAACGGGCAAGTCCATTCTGTTTAGAAAGTGACTTTAAGAAAAACACAGAATGTTAGAATATGGAGGAACTTTGAAAACATTATGCCATGTGAAAGAAGCCAGTCATAAAGGACCACGTAACATATGATTCCATTTACATGAAATGTCCAGAATAGGCAAATCAGAGAGACAGAAAACAGGCTGGTGGTTGCCTAGGGCTGGGCAGGTTGCAGGCGGACACAGGCAGTGACTACTAATGGGTATGGCGTTTCTTTAGGGGGGTAATAAAAATGTTCTAAAAGTGATTGTGGTGATGATAGTAAAACTCTGAAAATATACTAAGAACAGCTGAATTGTATGTTTCAAAGGGGTGAATTGTAAGGTATATGAATTACATCTCAGTAAAGTGGTTATAAAAAATAAAAGAACAACACAGGAGCACAGTGTCCCCTGCCCCCACCCACCCCACCCCGTGACCTGCCAGCACTCACTTGGAAGCCTTCATGGAGTCATCTGCCCAGCCTCCTTGCCGGCGGGGTGGCTTGGGAGGGGGAGCCTGCAAGGGAAGAGAAGTCAACAAAACAGTCACTCGACCAGTGTTCAAGCAAACAGGCGCTGAGGTTAAGGTAACCTAAACCAACTTTCTGAAACCTTCTAATGCAAATACAATACTATGAAACCTGGGTGCTTTCGTACCCTTCTGGAGGACAATCTGGCAACTATTGTTGCCTATTGAAAGCCTTAGAAACGCTCACACGTTTTTTTTTTTTTTGTGGTACGCGGGACTCTCACTGCTGTGGCCTCTCCCGTCGCGGAGCACAGGCTCCGGACGCGCAGGCTCAGCGGCCATGGCTCACGGGCCCAGCCGCCCCGCGGCACGTGGGATCCTCCCGGACCGGGGCACGAACCCGCGTCCCCTGCATCGGCAGGCGGACCCCCAACCACTGCGCCACCAGGGAAGCCCAGAAATGCTCACACTTTTTGAGCCAGCAATTCTAACCCCAGGAATTTATCCCAAGGAAATAATCAGAGAGAAACATAATGTCATTTTTGAATATAATGAATAACTGGACGTCAATAAGGAATTTAAGTAAATCATGGAATACACATGTGAAAATACTGTGCAATAATTAAAAACTGTATTAAAAAGGAATTAATGATATGAGAAAGTTCAGTATGTGTTAACTTTTTAAAACATGTTCCAAATAATAGGTATATGCTTCTAATTTTGTGAAAAGATCACTAATACAGAACATCTAGTGTTAATTAGCTATCAGTACATGAATGAGAGGAGATCCAGTGAAAGAATTATGGCAATAATTCAGCAAATAAAACAGCAAATGCTGTTGTGCATTTTCCAATTCTTTTTTACCTTCAATTTAAATCACTTTTATAAAAAGTAATAAAATAAAAATATAAGAGAGAGGCTTGCTTCGAAGACACAAACTCAAGTGGTGGGTTAAGAAGCTACTCAAGTTATTTGGGCAGGAAGCATTCACCTGCAATAGATACACCCACAAACTCAAGTGCAGGAATTCTTGTAACTATTTTTGATTTTGTGGGCCGCACAGTCTCTGTTGCAGCTACTCAACTCTGATGCTGCAGGGCAATCAAACCACAGACAAGAAGTAAACACCTGCGTGTAATGTGTTCCAATAAAACTTTACACAAACAAGCAGTGGGCCAAATTTGGTGGGAAGTATCCTGCAGACTCCTGGGCTAAAATCACTGTAATGTCCTTTCAATCTGCTGCCTAAAACCTAGCTTGCAGCTTTTTAAGAAAACATGCCCTCAGTATGGCGAAATACCTTTTAACTTTTGATATTTTTATTTTACACCCAGATGTGTTTCCTTTCCTGCTTCTCTGGTAGCACCCCAGCCTGCCAAGGACACGTTCCATCTAGAGACGGAGCCTTTCTGCGGGATGAGGCAGAACCTGTTGGAAAGGCCTGATGGAGGAGAAGGCAAGTCCTGGAAAGTCTGCGTCCAACTTAGCTCCTGGGAAACCTAAGTAGTACTTTAGAGAAAACAAACTTGAGTATGAGGCTCTGTACTCTCAGAAACAACAAAAATGTAGAAGTAGAAAACACACTGTTGCTTGTCTCTCTCAGGGGGGAACCCAAAGAAGATGAACGAAGAGACCCCCACCATCAATTCCCAGTCCACGCCTCCTTTTTTGGTGTCCCTGCCACATACAATCACCGGTCCCCAGGCTGGACGGAGAAGCCTTTCATCCCAAGACCCCTCTTCCCTTAGACACAGGTGACTGAACCAGGGCTGTACCAGTCAGAGCCAGTCAGAACCAATCAAGTGGTCTGTCCCAGGAATCTGGAACTGAAGCTCAGAGGTTAGGCTGCTCAGACAGCACTATAAGGGCCAGCTGGAATCAGAATAAGCCCCCAAAACTACCACAAGCCAAAGTTGTGTATAAGCAGAGACCACGAACGTTGTCCTGCTCAGCTCTTACCATGTGGAAGGCATGGCAAGTGTTAAAGAGATTGGAACTGAAGCATATCGGGCCCCTCCAGGAGGTTTTAAACCAAACTGGCCCACAGCTTTCTTCCCTATGCTTTTGCAGATAACATCCCACTTTCCTTTACCCAAGGGTAGGACCATCTTGTGACAATGTGCATTCCTGAATTTGGAGGCCACAAACTCGGAACTGCATATTTGGTTTGGCCATACGGTGGTTATTGTCTGTTTTTAAGTTTAAACTACCATTTTAAAAATTGTAAGATTTCCACACAAAACAGGACTCTCCGGCTTCTCTCGGAAAACTGGAAACCCTCGCAATGCTGGGGCTGAGGAACAGCCGCCCTCTGGTGACTGGAGACGTGCGCTCCAGCTCGCCACAGTCCCCACCCGCTCTGTCTCCTTCCTGCTGAAGTCAAGTGCCAGTTGACATCTATCACGATGGCGGTTGTGCTGTTGTTTCCCTTCCAGTACAGAATTCTCTCTCGCTTCCTAGGCCTACTGGAAGCGGGAAAATGAAAGCTATGTCAGGTGTTTTGACAAAAATGGGAACGAGCATATTTCTTGGGTGGAGGTGGGATCTTTTCTTACCACGTCGGTGTGCACACTGCAGGTATGCCTGCGCCTAACCCCTAGTCCCACTTCACTCACCCAGGTGCCCTGCCTAGCCCCCGTGGCATCTGGGTGTGTGGCCCTGGAACTAGCTTCTCAGAGCTGGGATCCCCTGCTGTCTTCTCTTTGCTCTGGGTGTTGGACAGAATAAACCCACGTGAAATCCGTGGTGCCATGGCGTCAGGAGGCCCAGGCCTATTTGGCACTTTTCCACTGATAGTCCACGAGAAGAAGGGAAGGGGTCTGGTGGCCTTGGCAAGGTTCCTCAACCTGTGTGTCCTGACCCCACCTCTGCTTTCTGCCATGGGGTGTAGCTGACAAGGGGGACAGGAGGGGACTTCCCTGGTGGCGCGGTGGTTAAGAATCCTCCTGCCAATGCAGGGGACGTGGGTTCGATCCGTGGTCCGGGAAGATCCCACATGCTGCGGAGCAACTAGGCCCGTGCACCACAACTACTGAGCCTGCGCTCTAGAGCCCGCGAGCCACAACTACTGAGCCTGTGAGCCACAACTACCGAAGCCCGCGCGCCTACAGCCCGTGCTCCACGACAAGAGAAGCCACCGCAGTGAGAAGCCCGCGAACCACATCCAAGAGCGGCCCCCGCTCGCCGCAACCAGAGAAAGCCCGCGCACAGCAACAAAGACCCAACGCAGCCAAAAAAAAAAAAAAAAAAAAAAAAGGTGGTGGGGGACAGGAGGAGCAGGGACTGAACTGGGGAGGGATTGTGAAAGATTAGGCATCATGGAAAAGGAGCATAAGTGACATAAATTTAGGTCAAAACGCACTCCTTTGAGTAACCACTGAGCTGTTGAGGGATTAAATTAGTGACTATATGGTAAATACTCAGAGCAGTGCCTGGCACATAAGTACTATATCTTTACTGATAGCAGCAGCAGCAGCATCACTAATGTCAATATCTGAAAGGTTAGGCCACGTGTAATAACATATACTGTACCGTTTGGAAAAGAGGGGGAATAAAAAGACTCCTCTGAGCCTGGCCTGAGCTGTCATTTTGACTACTGATGCATCATATGGTTAATAAAGTTCCCTAAGATTCCAAAACCCCAAATGATCTGCCTTCTCTTCTTTAACCACAAACCCCAGAAAGTCACAGCTACTGGAAGGATGAGTGAGAATCCTTTCCGCCTAGACGTAACACAAAGACACTTCTTTTCTCATCTTCTTTCCACTCCGAAACAGCGCCGGCTGCTAAATTAGGACAGCAGCTTCAGAACAGAAAGACCACCACACGAGAGTCACTCCTCCGCAGCCAGAAGAATCTGACAGCTAGTCCCCAAATCAAAGGGGCTTTTGCACTAATAACTGAAGACTTCAGGAGTTGACATAATGTTGTAAAAACCGTATAGGCTGCTTTTCCTTGAGATCACCTGGGAGAGGAAGAGTTACAAAGTACTTCTCTGCACCAAATGGGGCAGGGTTATAGTGGCCTTCCCTGCTCCCCACTGGGAGTCCTGGCCAACCTCAGAGAGAGCACTGAGGTGGCCAGGAGATGGGGGGCGGGCGGAAGTCAACTCTCTGCAAGGTAGGGCTTGGGCATTTAGCGGGAGATGTCTCTCCTGATGGGGAATCTTATGGTCATGATTTAGTACTCTGAGTCCGAGGATAAGAAATTCTTTTTTTTTTTAAATAAATACTCCCTACCATGAGTCTTGTTACGGCCACACACAAATACCCTGTCTCCATGAGACAGACGTAATTAACCACTATTGCCAAGTGACAAAGGCTTCTCCCCAGAATTCAACTTTGTTCCTGTGTGGGGAGCTGAGCACCGTTCTATACGCATCAGGTGAGTTAGAAAAAGCAGAAGACGTCACCCCTGTCCTCAAATGATACCCCGGGTCCAATGAGGCTGGAAAGAGGCAGAATTCAGGGTGTATCAGGTCTGTATGAAATCTATGCGATGGACATTGGGCTTAATCTGAAACTGCCAAGGCCACACTGGAGCGGGGAGGTAGGTATCAGGGATGGAGGAACTGACAGTCCTTCCAGCGAGAGGCTGCATCAGGGTCCAAAGGTGAAGCTGAGGAGGAACCCCTCAGCCCTGGGGCAGTTCCACTAAATTCTGCAGTCTTCTCGTCACCTTTGGTGGTTTTTATTGGGCCACGCTCTGCTGGGGCATCATTCAGACAGCGCTCTGACAAGCGTGCATACGTTTGCAAGGCCTGACTGAAGGCTACACAGAATCGTACCAGCGTGGGAAGTGCTGAGGACAAGGAGGCTGATGGAAGCTTTATGGAATAAGTGCGGCTTGCCCTGGATTGGAAAGATAAGCAGAAATGTAAAGGAAAAGCATTCCAGAAGCAACCAGATACGAGGTGCAGTGACACCAGGATAGCACATAACACTCAGGCTGTAGCAAATGCTGTTCACCGATCACTGTATTGGTCAGGGTCCGAGGTCCTCAGCACCCATCACTGTACAACGCAGGCTGGGAGCGAAAGCTGATGCAACTTGATCACAATGGAGTAGTTTAAAATTAGGTGCAAATGATCTGTTTGAAACGTAAGCAGGTGACTGGTTTTTCACAATACAATTTAAAAGGTCTGGTGGGTTCTTTTGCATGGACAGTCCAGCCCCTGAATGTCTGGCTGCTCTCCCTAAGAGCTATGACGACGTCATCGAGACACCTGTTAGCACAGTTTCCGAAAGAGCCCCGCGGCCCTCTCCCCACGACGACGTGAAACACAGGACACACTCTAGACCAAGACCCTGCTGTTGCTCCTTTTAGAATCAGCTGCCAGAACTGCTGTGTTCTCCCTGCCTGTGGTGACAGATCGGATGCTGGGCGGCTCTGGGAGCCTGAATGCCCTCCCCAGCTCACTGTCAGAGCCCAGTCCTCACAGGAAGTGCTGAGAAGTTGTCACCCTTCATTACGGACCCCACCATTTGGGCCAGGGGTCCTTCCCTCTCCTGCCCACCAGGTCTGGGTAGGACAAGAGGAGACATGAATGTGTGATTTATTGTTTCTCAAATCTTGTGTGTCTGGGTTCTCTGCGTAATGGCCTGGGCATTTAAAGAAAAAGGAATTTACTCTGGCTCCATCCTTGAAACTAGAAACTTAGTCTAAGACAGCTGTGGCTTTTTTTTTTCACCGAGCCCACCAACTCCACAATCCTCCTTGACCGAGCACTTGGGAAGACATTACCCATCTGTATGAGGTATGACTCTGGAAGAAATCTGTTTCCTATCCCTGTGTTAGGAAGGAGGGAAAAACAAACAAACAAACAAACAAACAAACAAACAAACCCGGATGGGTGAGACAGAGTAGAGCTCAAATGATCTTAAAAGCCAGAAAGAAGAGAGGACCTAGACCTAGAATTCAAAAGTCCTGGTTTATCCTTTAAATAAGGCATGGCCCCAAGACATCTGCTGGGAAAACGATTTCCAATTTTGGCAGATTTACTGCCAGGTAACATTACCCAAACTTGTTTTTAAAAAAGAAAGAGCCTTAAAATGTGCACCCCCAGGAGGGACAGAAATAGGAGCGGGTGACGGTAGCCCTTGAGCAGTGCATCCCTCGTGTTCTCTCTTAAAAGCTGGAGTCACGTCTCCGAGTGTGGGAAAGCAGCACAGCCTGCCGGGGCTGCCGCCTGATGGACGGAGGGGGCAGGACCCTGCATAGCTCCTGGAGAGAAGCAAAAATGTGCTCTCTCCAAAAATAAACAGGGGCAGAAATGACTGCGAGTAAAGGGGTGGAAGCACGTGACTGGTGGTTGCAGTCCTGAAATACCAGCTTTCTACAAAAAGGAGCCGATGAGAGGCAGAGAGCTGGAAATTCAGGAAATGGCCACTTTATATGGTCTCATCCGAATGGGCCAGGATTCAACTAACTGGAATTACCAAGTCACAGGGAGCTTTTAGGGCTAGACTTGTTTCTGATCTTTATATGGTTCCCCCAGATTCTTAAGATGCCGAAATAGAAAAGATACTGCAGTGCCAAAAAAGGAGCCTTTTGAGTTTAGAAACTTCTCACACACTCTCAGAAGTCCTGGAGAAACCCCACAATGTGAATCAGTCCAAAATCCAAACGGCAGCCTGTTTCAAAAAGCCAGTCCAAACACACGCATGAATTCCCAAAAGAAAAGGCATTCAGTTAAGCAAGATCCACTGCACACCTCCCACCTCCCACCTTCCATGTCCAACTCTTGATTTCTGGCTAAAAACAAACTTCCTTTCCTTTCTCCAGCAACCTGACGGAAGATCCAGGAAAGCTGCTCTTACGTGCTTGAGGAGAGAGAAGACTAACACTTAATATGTGTGCACACTGCAGGGGCTGCATTTATTCCTCAAATCTGTCCACCAGGCACAGTTCCATCTCTGCCAATTTCCTCCTCCAGCCTCAACCTGGGTCTGACAACTAATTCATCACAGACCTGAGTTTTCCCCTCATGGGGGTTTAAGGTCATGGCAGGTAATGGACTATCCAAGCTTATACCTGAACCCTTATGAGTAAATGTAGCTCTTTCAAGCTGAAATGGACACAGCAAAACGCAAACTCTATTTTAAGTATAAGACAGAAACCTGATCATCAATAGATGCTAAAGCCATTAGGTGAAAGACTGATTGACAGGGAACTGGACATTCTCTTAATGCCAAAGAATCACCCCGCACATTACGTGCCAGGTGCGAGGGAGAAAATGTTCCTTGACCACAGAGATATCTGTCAGCACCCTAGCTCAGTGATTACGCTTAGCACGTGAACAATGGGGACGTGACATGCTACCACCTGAGGCATACAGTGCCACCCAGGAAAAGCTACTGCCCCAAGCATTCAGCTGGAATGTAAGCAAGCCTTCCAATCTGACTTCCGGCTTACTGCAGATCAGGTGAAAGAGGAGGAAGTTCAGTGACACTAGGAAGAAAGAACCAGAAAAATCCAGCACAAGGGAAACTCTGAGAATAACCGGCCCAAACTCTTCAAAAAGTTAATACCATTAAAAAGGGGGCTGGGGTGGAGACTATTCCAAATTTTTTAAAAGAGACTTAAGAGAGAGAAACTTAGTAGAGTGGTTCTTGACTGGATCCTGGTTTGAAAACAGTTAGCTATAAAAGATATTCTGGAGACAACTGGGTATATGGCCTGGGTAATAGATGGTATTAGGGAATTGCTAATACTGTTAGGTGTGGAGTTGTGGATTTCTAGGAAAATGTCCCTATTTCTCAGAGATATATGCCGAAGTATTTAAGTGACATTTCATGATGTTTGCTTTGAAATAACTCAGCAAAAAGTTATATATAAAACATGTAAATACATATTTTAAAATATTTTTAACATTACCATTCAAGCAAATACAGCAAAATGCTGAAAACAGCTGAACCTAGGTGGTGGGTGTATGTTGTTCATTGTACTATTGTTTCTACTTTTCTGGATGTTTCAAATTTTAATGAAAAGCTAAAGCTAAAAAAGAAAAACTAGATGCATGAAGTTTAGGTTAACAAAAGAGAAAAAAGACAGGGGTGGGGAAGAGGAGAGCACCAGTACGAGGGTTGTTCGTAGGTATATCTGCTCAATGAAGATCTGTGCGGAACAGGAACAGAGACCTTCTCCACTCTGTGGCTGGGAACTCCTAACACCAGTACCCTGAGGGCCAGAAAACAACTCTACACCCAAAAGGTCAGGTCAGATCCCTGCCAGGACTAGACATGACGGGAGAATGAGTTTCTAAATAAAAGTGCCTCCGCGCGCCTCTCACCCCACCCCCAATTTGCTGTGGATTGTATTTTAATTGTGCATATATGCATGTGTGAAATTTGGGTAAGGAAAAAAGTGTGGTGGAAAGAACACTAGACCAGACTGCTTCTAATCTGGGCTCTAGTCCTGACTCTGCCACTAACTAGTTTCATGATCCTGAATTTTAACTCATAGTAGAAGTGATTCCTCCCAATTCTACAATTCTGTGATTCTTTGAGTCTATGAATTGTATTTTTCAATTCAGGGAGAGGGTATCTAGGCAAAAAGATGTAAACGATGACATGAAATGTTTATATTCCATCTGAACTTGTATGAAGCGGGTGGGGACAAAAAACAAAGAAGAAAAGGTTACAGAGAGAAAAGAGAATATGTAAGCACACAGATTTGATCAGTGGTGAATAAGCCAACCTAGGCAATGAGAAAGAATACATTAACTAATTGATAGCTCATAATTATAATAACAGCCAACATCTACTGAGGGTTTACTCTCTGCCAAAGCTTTAGAAGGATTACTTTGCAGAATCCTCGAGACCCTGTGAACTGTCCACTACTGTGCAACAAGTTTACCCACGAGGAAACTGAAGCTGAGAGATTAACTTAAAATCATCCTAGCAGTAAGAAATGAAGCAAGGATTCAAATCCAGTTTGGTTTCTGACACCAAAGCTTGGCACTGAACCAGATGATACATGATTTCCCAGACGCGAGGTTCATGCCAGCTAGAACAGGCTTGAAAGGACACATCGGCTACAGAAAAGAATCTGTCTGGACTGGAACAAAGTGCCCAAGAACAAGAGAGACTAGATCAATGACAAGGTTAAGACCTGGGAAGACCAAACCAAAAGGACCACCTCCTTCATTTATCTTCTGGGCACAAAGTACAGTTGACCCTTGAACTACAGAGGTTTGAACTATGCGGGTCCACTGATATGCAGATTTTTTTTCAGTAAATACAGTACAACACGATCTGTGGTTGGTGGAATCCATGAGGAACCATGGATACGGAGGGTGGACTACGGGACTTGGACTTGACATCCGCAGATTTTGATATCCATGGGGGGAGTCGGAGGAGGTGTCCCGGAACCAAATCTGTATGTACTGATAATATAAATATGTTCAGTAAGACAGAAGCAGCAGCAAGAGGCTTGGTCTAACCCTTACCTCTTTAGTGAGGCGAGATGAGGGAAGGGTTAAGGGTAAAGTCAGGATTAAAAAGTGATGCCAAAAATAAACCTGAAGAGCTTGAGCACTATGCCAAACTGTGTTAGGCTGAATTTAATATAAATCTCTGTACTTAGAAAGTAGCTGTCTCTTGACTGCATGTCACAGATACTCTCCACATACCAACAGCGCAGTAGCTTTGAAGAATGAGTGACTGGGGGGTGGGGGGGGAGGGAGTTTGCCAGAAAGAAGTAAAGAGGGAAAGCTACAGTTTTCAAGTTTTAGTTTAAGGGGGAGGGGAAGGAGGAGAGGGACAGGAGGGAAAGGAGGGACGGTCCTGGGCTCAGATTCTAGAATCCTCACTTTCTAAGCTAGGTAGCCTTGGGCTAGTCACACCTTCACTAAGCCTCTTTTCCTCGTGCACAAAATAAGAGTGGTCACGAGTCTCTTACAGACCCACTGTAAACACGGGAGACAATCTTGGGCACAGAGCAGACACTTAGTAAGTGGCTGGTGACAGTGGCTACTATATTACTTATATGAAATGATGAAAGTAATGAAATGCAGCCTTTGGAGGAAAAAAATCCTTAATGCTCAGGGTTGAGACAATGGGAAGACTGGGGCAGGTAAACATAGCAGGGCCTTTTATTTGGGACTGCCCTGCACAAGTTTCATTCCAAGGGTCCAGCTCTGACCTAGTCCAGCTTGCCTGAACAGAGAGAAATCGTTTAAAGTTGCTGAACCAGGAGGAGGAAGTCACAGCTCCTCTGCTCACTGAGAAATAAATGTGATGTTCAGGCAACCACGGTATCTGGCGATTACTCTCGCGGTGTCACACTTCCCCCAATATTCCCACGTACCCTATCATAAAAACACCCAAATCCCATATCTCAACCCAGTCATCAAACTGCCCACTTCACATGACTCATGGGACAGGGCTGTCAGCCATTTGTTAAAGAGGCTGATCCAAAGAGAACAGCCCCCAAAATCATTCTTAAAATTCATCCTGGATGTTCTTAGCTTGGGTGGCATTCCTTAATCTCAATTACATCCCTTTGGGTCATCCGAAATCAGATTTCTCGGGTCTATACCTTCCATACACTTATAAAGAAATGCCCTGTTCCCCCAGACTTTCTTCGGTTCAGCCAAAATAAACATTCCTTTTAACTTTCATCACAAATCAAAACCTATAGTTTTTGTCATTCTCGTAACTCCTTTCAGTTTGTTAAAACCCACGTGCATGTGTGTAACCGGAAGGACGCACAGTGTGGAGGGTGTGAGTTCCCAGCACTCCAGGAAGCGAGCCCTCCCGGCACCTGTGACTTGGAATAAGCAGAGCCTAGACTTGCTACCTCAGCCAAATACAGACTGGGATAACCTGGAACAAACAGGGAGCAGAGGAGCAAGCTGTAACCTCGCTGCTTTAGGAAACCTGATCTCTCACAACCCCTCAAGGGCATTGATGGAAAAGAAGTGGAGGGAGCGTGGAAGAATATTAACCTGTGCGTCATATGAAGTGGCCAGTTTGAGGACTGTGTATTGAAATATGGGATTTGGGTCTCTTTATGATAGGGTACGTGGGAACATTTGGGAATATTCCCCATCCTGTGAGATGCAGAGAGGAATGCCCGTCCAAATCCCTACTCTTCACTGCTGTGAGACCACGGACATCACAGGCCTCGCACTGCAGTTCTTTACCCTGCGGTGGCCCTGGAGGCAAGGGAAGATGCTCTGGGCGAGACCAAGTCATGGCTGGCAAATTAGCACACACCTCACTACCTCCCCTCACAAGATTTCAAGGGAGCCCAGCAACCCTAAAAAATTGTTTTAACCTTCTAGAACTGTGTTTCCTAGACTTCTAGATTTCATGGACAGCCAATATTTCAGAAAACAAACTTTGTTTGTGTGGGGGGGTGGGATGTGGTTGGCAGAACTGAGTTCACAGCTTTTAATTTTGTTAAGAATCTTTAAAAAGAAAACACACTATTTCCTCTCACCACTATTTCATTAAAGAAGGGATCTGTTCAAGCTCCCCAAATTAGGAAGGACACAAACCAGAATAAAGAATGGTCCTTGACGGTGAATAAATTTAGTTTATGAAAAACGTGCTACATCGTTCTTGGTTCTCTCATTTTGGAAAAAAACATCCTCCTAGACCAGTGTTCAGACGTGCTATGCTCTCTCTCTTCTTCAGCTTTTCAGTCCAAGCCCAAGGTTGATTTCTCAGGCTCTCTTCCCACCCTTTCTCAAACAAGAAAGGCGTAAGGCCATCCGCTCGACTGCTTCCAGGTGACAATGGCCTGGTGCAAAAGGCATGGCCTGGGTACACGTAACCCGTAAATCTTCCTACGCAGCTCGAGGCTGTATAGGAAGACCTCCTGCCCTTGACACAGCACCCTGCCAACCTCTCCAAATCTAGAGGCCTTCCTTTTATTTTCTTCCAGTTTTACTGAGATCTAATTGACGTACAGCACTGTATAAGTTGAAGGGGTACAGCATAATGATCTGATGTACACACATTATGAAGTTATTATTACCATAAGTTTAATGAATATCTATCAACTCATATAGATGCAGAATTAAAGAGATAGAAAAAAAATTTTTTCTTGTGATGAGAGCTCTTAGGATTTACTTTCTTAACAACTTTCATATATATCATACAGGAGGGTTCATTGTATTTATCATGTTGTACATTAAACCCCTAGAACTTATTTATCTTATAACTGGAAGTTTATATCTTCTGACTGCCTTTGTCCAACTCCCCCTCCCCCCACTCCCACGCCCACTCCCACCTCCGGTAATCACAAACCTCATCTCTTTTTCCATGAGTTTGCTTGTTTTTGAAGTATAATTGACCCACGTTAGTTCCTGTTACACAACACAGTGATTCAATATTTTTATACTTTTCCAAATGATCACCACTATGAGTCTTGTCACCATACAAAGATATTACATAGTTACTGACTATATCCCCCCACACTGTACATTTCATCTCCGTGACTCATTTATTTTGCAGCTGGAAGTAGGTACCTTTTAATCTCCCTCACCTATTTATTTCCTCCCCCGCCCCCTCCCCTTCAGGCAGACACCTGTTTGTTCTCTGTTTCTATAACTTCAGAGTCCTTTCTCGACTACCTTTACAGAGTGCTCAGCACAGCACCTGCAAGGATAAGCTCTTACATCATGGGGACTGAATCCCAGGTCTCTGGGCCTCTTTCATACCCATGTTTCTGATCATTACTCCCAAATCACCAGGGATGTTAGAACACTTCCTGTCTCAATAGCTAAGGCACCTGAATGCCCGTCAGTTATTCCAAGAGAAAGTGTTTGTTGTTTCTGCACCAACCACTCTCATTCGTTTCTTGCCAACAGTACCACTTGAAAAAAAAAACCACAGTGTAGTCTGAAACAATCCAAAAGCAACTGACAGCTTCTGGATCCAGTAACGGGGGAGCAGTTTGTATTCAACTCACCTTCACACAGATACCAAGTATAAACTCTGGACAAAATATAGAAAACAACTATCTGAAGGCACTAGTGGGCAAACAAAAGCAGTAGGGGAAACTGGAGGGGATCTGACCCTTGAAAGACAAGAACTGCACTGGGTAAAAATCCATGTTTAAATGGATTTTCCCTTTGAGTGCACTCTCCAGTCTGGGCAGCAACTGAGCAGCTAGAATTCAAGCAGGAAGTTGCAGTTTTATTGGTTTGAGGACAAATTTGGGGCTGCCAGAGTCACTAAAGATAGACAGGGAGAAATCCTGGGAAGGAGGGAGCCCCAAATCTGCATATAAACTCGCCTAAAATCCTTTGGTCAATACCTGAACTACACATCCATGGAGGAGACTCCAAGAAACTCAGTGAAAAGCAATTGCTGAAGGGCTAAAAATAAAAAAGAGTGGAGGTAAAATTTCAGCTGCTGCCCACTGCAGGCAAGACACAGATTGGAATATGAGTTCCAAGTTAAAGGTACTTGGTACACACCTTGGGTTTTCCACTGAAATCCCAGAAAAACCACACCTTAGGAGTAAAGACCATGCCCTGGGTCTATGGGATTTGCTCCGGGACTAAAGGCAAAACCAAAATAGACCTGACCTAGCAAAGCCTAAAACCAAGTCTTCACAAATTCAAGGTGATCTGAAAATAATTCAACTGCCTGCTAAAACAAAAATCAACACTTTTCAAAGAAAGGTAACATAATCCAGAGTTTCTACAATGTATTATCCAAAATGTCTGGCATACCAATAAAAATTACTAGACATGTGAAGAAACATGAAAATATGACCTATAGTCAAAAGTAAAAACAATAAAAACTGACCCCAACATGACTCAGATATTGGAATTAACAGACAAGGGTTTTAAAGCAGCTATTATAAATATATGTTCAAGGATTTCAAAGATGGTCATAATGGATGAACAAATGGGGAATCTAATAGAGAAATAGAAGCTATGTAAAAAAAAAAAAGGAACTTTAGAATTTAAAAGCTCAGTATCTGAAATGAAAAGTTCAGTTTGAAGACAGCAGAAGAAATAATCAGTGAACTTGAAGACAGATCAACAGAAAATATCGAATTTGAAGAACAAAAAGATAAAGGAAAGGGGAAAATTAACAATGCTTCAGGGACAAAAAACACAGGACAAATCGATGGGACAATATCAAGCAGTTTAACATACAGGCAATTGGAGTCCCAGGAACAAGGAGAGACAAAACGGAGCAGAAAAGATATTAGAAGTAATAATGGCCTAAAATTCTCCAATTTGGTGAGACATATTGACTTACTGACCTAAGAACCTCAGCAAATCCCAAGCAGAACAAATACAAAGCAAATCACCTAGGCACATCACAGTCAAAACTGCTGAAATCCAAAGATAAAAAGAAAGTCTTTAAAGCAATCAGAGGAAGGAGAAAAGACTTACATAACAGAGAACAATCATCAGAAACAATGAAGGCCAGAAGACAAAGGAATGACAATCTTTAAAGTGCTGAAAGAAAAAAATTTTCAGTTCAGAATTCTATATAGATAGAAAAGATCCTTCAAAAATGAGGGTGAGATAAAAATATTTTTAGATAGAGCAAATAGAGAAGTTGTTCTTGGCAAATCTGTACTGCAAGAAATGCTGAGGGAAGTTCTTCAGGATAAGGAGAAATTTCCATTAGATGGAAATTTGGATCTACAGGAGGAGATGAAGAACAATTATAATGGTAAGCATACGGGTGATAAAAGACTATCTTTGCCAAAGCAATCGTGAGGGAAAAAAACGGAGCTGGAGGAATCAGACTCCCTGACTTCAGACTATACTACAAAGCTACAGTAATTAAGACAATATAGTGCTGGCACAAAAACAGAAATATAGATCAATGGAACAGGATAGAAAGCCCAGAGATAAACCCAAGCACCTGTGGTCAACTAATCTATGACAAAGGAGGCAACGATATACAGTGGAGAAAAGACAGTCTCTTCAATAAGTGGTGCTGGGAAAACTGGATAGCTACATGTAGAAGAATGAAATTAGAACATTCCCTAACACCATACACAAAAATAAACTTAAAATGGATTAAAGACCTAAATGTAAGATGGGACACTATAAAACTCTTAGAAGAAAACATAGGAAGAACACTCTTTGACATACATCACAGCAAGATCTTATTGGACCCACCTCCTAGAGTAATGGAAATAAAAACAAAAATAAACAAATAGGACCTAATGAAATTTAAAAGCTTTTGCTCAGCAATGTAAACTATAAACAAGACAAAAAGACAACCCTCAGAATGGGAGAAAATATTTGCAAACGAGTCAACGGACAAAGGATTCATCTCCAAAACATATAAACAGCTGATGCAGCTCAGTATTAAAAAAACAAACACAATTAAAAAAGGGGTGGAAGACCTAAATAGACATTTCTCCAAAGAAGACATAGAGATGTCCAAGAGGCACATGAAAAGCTACTCAACATCACTAATTATCAGAGAAATGCAAATCAAAACTACAATGAGGTGTCACCTCACACTGGTTGGAACGGGCATCACCAGAAAATCTACAAACAGCAAACGCTGGAGAGGGTGTGGAGAAAAGGAAACCCTCTTGCACTGTTGGTGGGAATGTAAATTGATACAGCCACTATGGAGAACAGTATGGAGGTTCCTTAAAATCTAAAAATAGAATTACCATATGACCCAGCAACCCCACTACTGGGCACACACCCAGAGAAAACCATAATTCAAAAAGACACATGCACCCCAATGTTCACTGAAGCACTATTTACAATAGCCAAGAAGTCTGTCACACAGAGTGAAGTAAGTCAGAAAGAGAAAGGCAAATATCGTATATATTAACACATATATGTGGATGGAATCTAGAAAAATGGTACAGATGAACCGGTGTGCAAGGCAGAAATAGAGACACAGATGTAGAGAACAAACGTATGGACACCAAGGGGGGAAAGCGGTGGTGGTGGGATGAATTGGGAGACTGGGGTTGACATATATAGACTAATATGTATAAAATAGATAACTAATAAGAACCTGCTGTATAAAAAATAAATAAATAACATTAAAAAAAAAAAGACTATCTTTTTTCTTAATTTCTCCAAGTGACAACTGTTTAAAGTGAAATGACAATTGTATTGTGGGTTTTATAAAGTTATGTAGTTTTAAAGTACATGACATTACTAGCACAAAGGATAAGAGGGGACAAATGGGTTTATACTGTCACAAGGGTCTCACATTTTATGTGAAGTGGTATAACACTAACACTAGCTAGCCAGTGATAAGTTAAGGATGCATATTCTAATCCCTAGAGCAACCACTAAAAAAACAGTCTAAAAAGCTGTACCTAAAAAGCCAACGGAGGGATTAAAATGGAATATAAAAGCAATCGGCCAAACACGGTGACATAATTCTCTATCACGCTGGGTAAAGGCATGTGACCAGAAATGTTTCAGTCTGTCACCAATCACACTGAACATTAGTCAGAACCCTTTTCCTGTAAAGTATCATTATTAAGAGAATATTTTACTATCATTCTGCTCCTTCTCAGTAATTATTGACATGCCACATAATGAGAAGAAATCTAGCCTAGCTAATGACGTCAATGAGGCTTTCTGCCCACAATCCTATGGTTCCCAAGCAGATGAGACATTCTCTATTCACAGCCCACTCTTTCCACCTCCTTGCCTCTCTTAAATCCTGGCTTTCCCCTACGGACTTCATTTCTCCTGCAGCTCTTTCAAGAAGAGCCTGCTCATTCTTTAAAACCCCACGAACAAGGGTCCCAAGGTAACCCTCCTGTCTCACTCCCCAAAGTTCCTCTAGACCATTACTCTTTCAAATTATTATGGAACATTTTTTTGAAACTCATATTGTTCAGCTACATCGCATCTCTTACCTTCTTCATCCCTGTCACAAATAATTGCCTGAGCGCACATTGAGCAAAACTGTGGGCATTCCTGCTCCAACACTAGTCCCATCGTTCTAAGTAAAGTCAAGGTTCACATGAACAGTTCATCTAATGCCTCATCGTTCCCTGATCCTTTAAATGCCAATGACCTTGCTACTTTTTCCAGCGCATACTCTGGAGCTGCTCCAATCTGAAATACCTAGTCCCTTCCTCCCCTCCTGATCTAAGAACTTCCTTCTTGGTTTCTCTTCCTTCCCTATCAACCCAGCTCACTTCCATGGTCCTGATGGTATTCATGTCCTACATTTCCCCTAGAGCTCCCCCGAACCGGGATCAAGCCAATCCTATGCCTTCACTGTGTCAATACCTAGCCTGCTGAGGGGTGTTGGAGAAAACTGCACAACCATGCAAATTAAGGCTTCACAAGCTCATGTTTTGCCTTCTCTCAGCTGGGTCCTACCTGAGCTCCCTGCTTCCAGTCTCACCTTCCTCCAGTCTATACTCCACCCCTGCCTGCATGGGCCCCTAGGAGTTACAGAGAGTTCTAGACAGGAGTTACAGAGTTCTAGATAGGGAGGAGAAGCCAGCTCTCAATCAGGAGGCATGTCTATGCAAGGATTTCTGGTACACTGCCTAACAAGAACTCCAAGAAAGAAACCTGAATGGCCAAGGCCTAGTAACTTGGCTGTGATTTCTTTTCTCATTACACCTAAGTATTTACTTTCATATCCATTTTGAATTCATAATTTTGAATTTTTTTTCTTAAAGAAGGTCTCTAAATTGTATAAGTTTCAGGACCCACGAAACCTGGATCCATCCCTGACCAATTACTGCCAACGTGCTCTCTCTAAAATGCAAATCTGTCTCTCTTCTCTGCTTAAAACCCTCACACATTTGCACCTGGAAATAATGAAGGGTCTATGTGCCACACAAAGGAATCAGAAGTTCTTCCTGTATGTTCCTCTTAGAGACCCCAGATTATATGATATATGCTGGTAACTCCCACATCTGTTAACGCTCGTTTCCAACTTTCTCCAGACCAAATTTTCAACTGTTTACTCAACAGATCTCTTTGAAAATCCTGAAGGCAACTCACATTCAACGTGCCCCAAATTGAAACAATCATCTCTTCTCGGTCCCCGCACTGCTGAGACTCTTTAAATTCTCAGTCTCAGATATATATATCATTATCCATCCAGCCTTTTCGGCTACAAATGGAGTCAACTCCAGACACTCCTTCCCTCCTACCTCCAACAGTCAATCTGTTACCACCTCTTATCCATCTTCCCTGAAAAATGTCTCTGGGCACTGCCCTCTCCTCTTCACCGCTCTGCCAGGCTTTAATTTATCGTTTCCCAAAGTAAGGTACGCACGCCACTGGTGTAAGCAAGGTGACTGGAGGTGGTACACGGATGTGCCTCTTAAAAATAGCCATATGTGTATTTTAATGTGTATTGGGAAAAGCATAACTATCAAAAACTGTAGTTTCTTTTCAAAAATAAATGCATTTAAGTATAAAAAGGGAGGTGATTTAAAGAAAATTGTTAACACTAATGCAAGTGGTATGTGGATACCCGAAACTGTAAAAACGGTCTGGGAATGCCTGAAGTTTGGGAACACTGCCTGGTTCATGGCTCATCATCTCAGGAGGAGATGCTCCAACCGCCTCCCACTGGTCTCCCTGCCAACAAGCTCTTCCCCTCTAGACTATCCTCCACATAGCTGCCAGATTCACTTTCCTAGAAAACAAAGTCAATAACATTTTCCCTGCTTTAAAATCTTTGTGAAATCCCTACAACATATAAAATAAATCCAAACTCCTCCACTTGGAATGCAAGGCCTTCGTTCCTAAGACACCAAGTTGTTCACTGTGCCCTGGAAACACCAGGCCCCGTAACGACGCATATGCCTTAGAACAGGCTTTTCCTGCTGCCCTTCCCTCTTCTTGGCAAATCCCTCCTCGTTCACTGCAACCCATCTCAAGGGTCACCTCCTTCGGGATGCCATCCCTAAGTCCCAGGCAGGGTTGGTTGCTCCTTCTGTGCTCCCACTCTCTGATGCCACTTAAATATTATAATATTTTGGTCTAAGTGTGTGGGTCGATATAACTAGAATATGAAGTTATCTTATTCATTTTTGCACTGGAAAGTGTATATTATATTAAATGCAGGATAAATAAGTGAATAAATAAATGAAGGAATAAAATTCTACTTTTAAATACATCAATAAAAATATATAGGAATGGATGGGCAAAGAGGAGTATGGGGGATGGAGTCCTCTGTTATCGCTGGTGAAGAATAAAAAACAGGAAGAGATACGGGAAAAAGAGAAAGAGGAGGGGAAAAAAGGAGAAACAGAGGAAGGCTCAATAACAGAGGAAAAGGAAGAAAGAGATCTGGGAAGGAGACAGGGAGGCGCTTTACATTTGGTGGTGAGTACACGAGCATCATAACCTATCCACTGAATTCTTTCAGCAAATATTTACTGACAGCCTGCCTGCTGTGTGGCCCTGTGCTAGGTGCACATGGCCCCTTCTCTGACTGCTCCCCTGTGAGGACAGGGAACCCTAGTTGCTCAATCAGACAGACCCTGCTCCAGAGGGAAGGTCTCGCCTTCCTGGACCCTCCTGATCCCTGAGTCCCTGACACTGTCTCTTACCTGTGCTCTGGACAGCACAGGGGCCTGGTGATGCCCTCTCCCCTCTGGCCACTCCTCCCCCGTCTCCTCCTCCTCCTTCCTTGGCCATGTGTCCCTTAAACATGCGGGTTCCTCGGATTCTGGCTGAGAGCCTCTCCTCTTCTCTCTCTACAAACTCTCCCTTCCAGAGCTGGGCTCTCATTTACCACCTTGATACGAATGGCTCCCAAACCCTTAGCTCTAACTCAGAGCCCAGTCCAAAGCATGAGGCCCACACATCAAAGCCTCCCAGACATCTCCAGATGGTGGTCCCACAGGCCCCTCAAGCTAATCCGCCCCTGAGCTGAACACAGCATGCTCCACGCCTGGTTCTCATTCACTGAGGACCTACAAAGTGCCAGGCTCAGGGGAGCGAGCAGGAGCTTCTGGAGGGTGCCATTAGTGAGGGAGATGGACCCAAATAATTACACAGACATACAGTTACAAACCGCGGTTGGGGTGACAGAAAAAAAAGTAAAAAAGAAAAAGAAAACACCACCACCAACAAAAAAACGCTACCAAAGTACAATACGGGGCGCTAAGTTAAATGAGAAGGTAATATTCTCATTAAAACAGAAGAGGGGATATTCAAGCTGAACCCAAAGAAGAAGTTGGAGTCAGCCCAGCAAAGAGCATGGGTAAGTATTCCAGGGAATATTCTATTCTGTTCTATTCTATTCTATTCTGTGGAATTACAGTACTCTAAGGAGCTAGAATAGGGAACTGTACAAGCAAAGTAACGACTCCCTGTGACTGCCACAAGGTAGCCGGTGTGAATGAGGCTGGAGACATAGGAAGGCCCGAATCACAAAGGGGCAAAGTTAAGCATTTGGGATTTTTTGTTTTAAGGGCAACGGGTGTCCTTTAAAGGGTTTTGAGTGTGAAATGAATGATGCATATTTTATAAGACCACTAGAGCTGACCTGCAGGAGGGCAATAATACAAAAGGAGAGACCAGTTATGAGGCAACTGACTCAGTCCAGGAGAGTTTATAGTGGTTTAAACCATTTCTCTAATTCTCAATTTATTTTTTTCCTAACGGAATACTATTTACAGCCAAAGATTCTGAGAAGTCTTTGCTCTGGTAACCTTGCCTGAATATAAGTCAATTTTCTTTGCAATAAAAGTATCATTACCATGAAAATTTTCATATACCAGAAAAAAATTTCTGAATATAAGCCAGTAGTCTACTTACCCCAAAGAGAAGTCAAACCAAATTCCAATACTATGATTCCATATCTGACCCATACCAAATGGCTCAGATATGATCTATGGCTGTTAATCATGTGTATGCAAATTAGGAACACTGAGAAGACTACAACAGGTATTCTCATCTTTCTTGAGGCAATGCAGTAGTAATAGATCGCAGGCACTAACTGGGCTTGTATCACTGATCCGTTTACACATACTTATATTAAGCATCTAGCATACACTTGTAATTACTAGAGTCTGGGTGACAATCTCTTATTTTGTGAAATCAAAAGACATTTTCTAAATCCTATCAGATCATGACTAATTCAAAATTACTTCCATGATTTCTCTCCTAGAGTTACCAGGATCTAATACACACACACACACACACACACACACTCTATCCTTAGAGGAACCTAGGAATTTTTAGGACATAAATTAAGTGTGAACACTGTAAACTACAGATCTACTAAGCCCCTCTTTAAAAAGGATGAGCCAGAAGACTTCCAAGCCATCAATACTACTCAAGCACTTCTCAGAGGTTTCCTGACCAGAAAACATAAACGCATAGAGAGAGAAGTATAATGGTTGCATTGAAGATGCATCAGTGAAAGATAAGGCTAGAAAAATGTTGAAAGGTCACAGTCTAAACTTCAGAATATTACCAATTATTTCAGTGTCATATAAGAAATGTTGGTCTCACATGGTTCATTTGTCAAAAAAGGCAAGGGGGCTGGTTTTTGAATATTTGAAAAACATCACACTGCTTGCAGAAGTCACTGAGGACCACTATTCCATCGCCTGTATGGTCAACTGCTCCACTAACAAATCCCCTGTGCCATGCTCTCTCCTTGGCCTCCAAAACTTGACACATGCTCATCTCTCTACTTGGAATATTCTCTCCCTCCTTGGCCCATCCTTCCCTTGGCTAACTTCCAGTCATCCTTCAAGTCTCAACTCAAACATGACTTTTTCCAGAAAACCTTTCCAGATTTCCCCCAAAGTAAAAGGGCTCGATGAAGGCATTTCCATATCTTTCCGTGTTCACCCCCACCTGGCACTTAATTCTCTGCAGCCCCCAGATCAAGGTTCAGAGAGAACAGGGAGCATGTCTGGTTTGTCACTGTACTGCCAGCTTCAAGCACAATGCCTGGCACACAGAAAGCACTCAATCAAGTTTCATAAGCAAATGAATGAAGAAATGAATGGATGTTACCTTCTACTCCAAGGTCACTGAGGTCACCAAGGTCACTCCTGCCCTCCTCATTTTTCGACCCATATGCCCCAGAACAACAAAATGATGTTAAGTCAGCAATTAAGGATCACTCTTTGGAAAGACTGCCAATCTCTAGATAGAGGGTTAGGTTTTGAAAAGAAGATGAAAAGGTATTAGCAAACAACTGGTCAAGGAGACATACAAAACGGGTCTTAAGTGGCGCAAAGAATTCTCACCAAAAGGATTTCTCATCCAAATGTTTCTTTGCCCTAAGAGCCAGTTAGTTTGATGAAGTAAGAATATCTCTGTATCTTGAACAGAACTTCAATTGAAGAGAAACTGAAAATACCTTCTAATTCTCATGTGACACAGATAATGACAATAACAGTTAGCATGCGGCGGGCACTGTCCTAAGAGCTGTGTACATTCTCTTATTTAATCCTCCAGCAACACTAGGAGATAGCTACTACTATTACTCCATTCAGCAGATGAGGAACAGGCTCAGAGTGGTTAAGTAACTTGCCTAGAATACACACCGAGGAATTGGCAAAGCTGGGATTAAAGACAAAATGATCATCGTTTCTACCTCTTAGGTTGTGTAGATAATAACAGCGGCTAACTTAAAGGAGCACTGAGCTAAATAAACTCTTACACGTGGTTCTGACTTAACCCTCCCCACAGGTGAGGGAGAGAATTTTAAGTGATCTTCAAGCACCACATTTCTGGTAGGAAGCCAGCTTTACACGTAATACATAGTAGAAGGAGGCATGAGGGCATTGTACTGGAGTGCTGAAAGAGACCGAGTAAGCGCTGGAGGAGAATCTTGAGATGCTATTTCCAATCGCGTGATCTACCCCGGGGATGACGTTCCCGCCCACGTAGTGGCCAGCCCCAGGGATGGGTCGGGAATGCACATCTGCCCACCCCGAGGGAGAGTTCAAAAGTGAGGCATACGGAGCGTGACCTACAGATGAAGTGTGGAAAACGCATTCCTCATCAACGGGTTCCACGTCGGATTCCCCGCATCCCTCTCCTACGACGTTATCAGAAGCATCATTCAATCCAGCCCATTGGAGAGGGACTACGAAAAAGGCTGAAAAATGTGACTAATCTAGGAAAGTTATTTTTGTGAGAAAGAAGAAAAATGTCACCAAAAAGGGTCAGCAGATAACCCTAGCTGGGCTGAAAATAACTGCCCGCTGGCAGACCAGTCAGGAACAGGCGGAGGGCAAGAGACGTAATGCAACGTGCCAGGGAAGCTCCAGCTGAGTAGAGCTGCTGGGGGATGAGGAAACTGGCCTAATTTGGGAACATGAGCCCAGCAGCATTTCTCAGATTCCTGCAAGAGAATCTGGCTGAGTGTCAGTTCTGCGTCCTAGGAGGAGCACCAAAGGGATGGGGGGCGGAGGAGGAAGAGAAAGAGAACAGCTGTGTCTCAAACACTTTTCCAGACAAGTGGACGAATAAGGATAATCAAGTGAGAACTTACTCCCTCACCAAAAGGATTCCAAGAGGAAAACCCAAAAGTCTCTCAGCTCCCGCCAAAAGCCTTTCTCTACTGGGAGGTTTGTGCATCTAACTATCCAGCAGGTAGGAGAAGTTAGGCGGTGTTTAAGAATCTGTCTGGAGTCTGAGAGTACAGCCAGACGTTAGCTGAATGACTGTGGACAAGTCACTCGACTCCTTGAAGTCTCAGTGTCGTCACAGCTAAAATGAGACAATAAGTACAGTAACTACTTTAAGAGTTACCACGGGGCTTAAATAGGATAGTGTGTGTAATTGACAGGGAGGTAGGAACCGTTCCAATGTCAGCTATAACTCTTATCATTACAAGGACAATCTGCAAAATGGAAGGTAAGCTACAAACTGCTTTAGACCCAAGTGAGAAATGCTCATCCAAAAGACAGGCCAGGGAATTCCCTGGTGGTCCAGTGGTTAGGACTCTGCTCTCTCATTGCCGAGGGCCTGGGTTCAATCCCTGGTCGGGGAACTAAAATCCCACAAGCCCCGTGGGGCAGCCCCCAAAAATAAAAACAAAAACCAGGCCAGTCCTGAGGTTTTGCCCTGAGATTCCTTTTTCCCAACTTCAGCGTATGGTAGTGTAACTTAATGGTAGAAGGCATCCAGGTCTTTTCTTGAGGTTGTGTAGGAGAAGCATCATTTGAATGACAGAAGGTGAAAGCTCAGGCATAAAAATCCAGTTTAATTCTCAGAGCTGCTCTGCCCAGAAAAAGTTATTCACTGCAGACGTGAAGACGCTCATCATGGCGCCAGTTAAAATCTCCATAATTGTAATGCCAACCTGAACTGCTAACTGAACTGTGCATCTAGGGATCCAAGCCTGATTTGTAACAGGTGGTTAAAAAAAAAACAACAACAAAAAAACCCACAAAAAAGCAGAGGGACGCAGTCATAAACTTTCTTAGTAGTTACCATTTCTTGAGAGGTGCCTGTGTGCTGGCACCTTTTGTGCATTACCTAATTTGACCTTCCCAACAACCTGAAAGAAGCAGGCATGACGCTAATCAACGCTGAGCTAGTGAAACCACGGGAAGAGTTCATCTTTCTGGTTAATCAGTATGATTAGGCAGGTAAGTTCTTTGAAATTATTTGAAAATTTACAGATTGACCAAGCAATAAAGAGACCTTTCCTCTTCTTTCAGAGAGGGAGGAAGAGTCTAATTACCTGGGCTGAGCCACAGGTATCCTACAGGCAGAAAGCCCTGAGGGGTTACAGAGAAAACAGGAAGAAGGAAAAGATCCAGGCAAGATTTGACACAGGCAACTGCATCAGATGTCTTGGAACTTGAGGGCATACGAATTTTCACTGAACTCTACACAACCCCAAATTAGAAAACGGGAGAGGAATGTGGATTTTTTATTTTTATTTTTTTTGCTACTAAAAATAATTCTTTCCTTTTATACCCAAGCCTACAAGAAAAAAAAAAAAACAACAAAAAACAAACTGTATAAATTCTATTTTTTTAAAAATTGATATGTCAGTCGCAAACTGCCTACTCAACAGTCATTCCTCTTCTCCTTAACCCCAAAACCCCAATGTGATGGGTGTGGCAACATGCCCAGCTGAGAACGCCCTTGAAATTTAAGGTGGTTTTAAGACCCAGTTCGGACCAATGACATATAACTAGAAGTCTACTTGGTGAGGTCTCTGGCTATCATTTTCCTGATAAGAAGGGACACGCTTCGTTGGCATGAACCCCTGAACTCTTCCACTCTTCCCCCTCTCCTCACCTAAAATACAGATTGGATCCCTGGGGAACAACCAGCCATCATGTCAGCAACCATGAGAACAAGTTACAAGTTCCAGATGGCAGAGCAGGTGTCTAGAGGGGGTGAGGGTAACGCGGGACCTTCTCCAGTGACCGCATTCACCCTGCCCTCCACTGGACTTCTTGCTGTGAGAAAAATCACTCCTGCCTGCTCCAAGCCGTGGGGCTGAGTTTCCGATGCATATAGCTAAATTCAATACCGATAAGCATACCTGAAAATCAATCCATCCTAAAAGAGCAGGAGTTTTAACTTGAATGGAAACAGGAGCCAGGTAGATCAGATGTGAGTAAATCTGACCAGGTGTATTCAAGTAAGAAATGGTGAGCTGGACAGGGCAGGCCAAGCGTACGCAAGCACCGTTCTCAGCTGCAGCCAACTGCTGCCACGTGGGGATGCCAGCCCAGCATTCCCGCTGTGCCAGAACTTCTGGTTTCAAAGAGGAGCCCCAAATCTGGATTTTCGCATACATTTTCCTAATTTAGAAATGATAACAACCAAGTTTTAAAAAATGTTTAATTTTGTACAGATCAAAGAAGACATGGTTGTAGGCGAAATTCAGCCTGAAGGCCACCAGTTTTTAACCGTAGAGAGGGTTAAGGCACAATAACAGAACACCCGAGCTCTGGAGAGACATTAATGGTTAGCAATTATATACTGAGCACGTATGGGTCAGACTGGGTTAAGGGCTTTCTTTATACCTGTTATCTTGTTTTTTCTTTCTGGCCACCCTATCAAGTATGTAATACTAACCCTGTTTTATCAGTGAGGAAACTGAGGCTTGAAGAGGTTAAGTAACTTGCTGAGCCATAGAGCTAACATGTGGCAGGGCCAGAATTTCAGCCCAGGGCTGTCTAACCGCAAGGCCTGTGCTCTTATCCACTCTTCAGGAGGAATGCCCACTGCGTCTTGGAAGCACAAAACCTGCTTCAGATCACTACTAGTCAGCCTGTGGACAAATGAGTAGCAACCCCTTGGAGAGACTTCCAAATTGCTTCTAAAAGAGACCCAGGCTCACATCCTCCTTCTGTGCGGCCCTTTAATAACAAGAGCAAAGCTCCATCCAAATATTATCGTATTCACTGCTTACTGAATGAATGAACATTTGTACAGTGCCTTTCAGTTTACTAAAGTGCTTGTAAATACGTATCTCACTTAATCCTCACATCAACTTGGTAGTATTGTTACCACTGTTTGACAGATAATGAAATGGAGGATTAGAGAGATTAGTGGAATTGTTCACGATCCAGGCAATTAGCAGAGCCCAAGCTCAAGCCCTGGTTTTCAGATGCCAAGCCCGTGTTCCCTCTATTCCAGCAGACCTGGAAGCTGCTCTGCTTCCTCCACAGAGCTCCCCATCCCGCCAGCTCGCTTTAAAATCATCATTTGCTTGAACTAATTCCTATATAACTCTAAAGTAACTCCAGTATGTCTGACAGCCCCCAGGTACCATATTTACGTTTTCATGAATAGCTTCAACCTAGAATACAGTCAGTGAAAGGACAAAAATAAATATATCAAGTAATACATTCAGAACTGGAATGTAAATGGGCACACACACATAAGTCTTAGAATCTAATCTTAGAAAGAAACAGCCAAAAAGGCCCACACAGCACAGTGTGCATCTGGCCCCAGGGGAGGCTGCCCACGCTGCTTTAAACCTCAATTCAGGGAGAGAAGGAATCCTGGAATTCTGACTGGCATTTTGCTGTCAGAGGCACCAGCTGGGTGAAGAACAGAATGACTTTTCTTTTTTCTTTCTTTTTTTAAAAAATAAATGTATTTATTTATTTTTGGCTGCATTGGGTCTTCGCTGCTGCATGCGGGCTTTCTCTAGATGCGAGAGCGGGGGCTACTCTTCGCTGCGGTGCGTGGGCTTCTCATTGCGGTGGCTTCTCTTGTTGCGGAGCACGGGCTCTAGGCACGTGGGCTCAGTAGTTGTGGCTCACGGGCGCTAGAGCGCAGGCTCAGTAGTTGTGGCACACGGGCTTAGTTGCTCCGTGGCATGTGGGATCTTCCCGGAGGGCTCGAACCTGTGTCCCCTGCAATGGCAGGTGGATTCTTAACCACTGTGCCACCAGGGAAGTCCCCAGAATGACTTTTCATCATCTCCCAGAAAAAATACTAAGGCCCAGATGGGGCCAAAAAAAAAAGGTACATGCCTCTGCAGAAATAAGTAGGTATTCTAGAAAGGCTGAAACCCTGACAGGTTCATCACCGTCTGCGACTTTGGAGTTAGGTGCTCACAGTACTGACCCTCCCCTGAGCCGAGGGGAAGGGGACGGGTAGGTGAACCATGCCTACTGACCCCAGCTGGGTAGCTGATTTGGTGTGGGCGCCACAGAGGCTTCAAGGCCATCAGGACATCCCGGCCCATCTCAGACTCACTCACCTCACCACTAAGGTGGCTATAACCTCCTTCACAATTGGGTAGGCTTGTAATTAGCCTTTGTGAGTGCCAGTGATCACGAGAATATAAGTTCCATTATGGCAGGAGATTTGGCTCTTGTTCACTGAAATATGCCGGCCCCCTAAAATGGTGCCTGACACACAGTAAGCTTCAATAAATACTTGTTAAATAAATGAATTAATGATCTGGTGTTGGGACGGATCCTCCAAAGGCCAAGAGTAGACTTCCACTGATCCAGTCATTGGCTTGCCCATCCATTGCAGTTCAAGCTCCTTGAGATGGGTCTAGTATATCTTCTTTCACTATCTCCCTCCATTATACCCCCTTAACTGTGTCTCCAGTGTGCCACAGTCTGCCACCCCTGACCCTGTAACGCTCTTATTCAGCTTCTAAGAGCCCCTCATCACACACTATGTACTTCACCCCCTCACCCTTTGCAGTGTCAATGGCATGCCTGCTCTGTGCCAGGCACCGCGATAAACAAAGGGGGATAAAGGTGAAACACAACGGTCGCCTTCCAAAAGCTCACATCTTCTGAGGGAGCCAGGCATATAAATAATTAGAATACAATGTAATAAGCTCTATAATGGAGGTGCTATGGTCAAAGTCACAAACTGACAACCCTCAGGCCTAATCTAGCCCATATGGTGATTTAATTTTTATAATTAGTCGTTAACCTCTAAAAACATGTTGCTTTCACATAAAATTTTAGACTGCCATCTCTTGGAAAATCAGAAGAGCTGGCAGTACTGGACCTATATTCCCCACAGCACCAGCTGGCTGTGGCTAGATAGAGGTTACCCTTTGGAGCGTACATGTGGCCTCTGATTTTCCCACAATTCCCCCCCCCCCCCCGCCAGTCTCTCCCTACCATCTTCAGGCAATGAGGCCAAGGTTCAGTCGCCAGCTTTCCTGTGTTGGCATGGTTGTTATCTGAGAGGAGGAATGATTCTCTGTACCCATATTTCTACAATCAGTGAGAAAATGAAAGATAAACTGAAAGGTCCATGTGGAACACTTAAAGACATGGCGGATATCTTATTTCTGATGAAAGTGAAGGATATTCCTACCTATGTGATATGTAAGTCAAGTGTGTCTGTATCTTGTCCCCAGCATGCTGTACTCAGGCACCTGCCTGGCCCATAAGGCCTCCCAGCAGAGATGCCCTCATCTGTTATAAACCTACTGTAGGTCAATGAGCTGGGCAACTGAGAAGCCAGGCTGCCTGTTGCCCAGAAACTCACTGTCTAGTGGGCCAGGCACATAAAAAGAAAATTAGTGCATAATGTGAGATGTTCTATAACAGGTACTACGGGAACTGACAAGTAGGAGCCCTAAGTCAGCCTGGAGAAGTTAGGAAGAGCTGACAGCGAGGATTACCCTGAAGCCGGCTCTTGAAAAGGGCAGAGTTTTTTCAAATGGGCAGAGGAGGGTGAAAAGAAGTTCTGAGTAAACCGCTGAAAATAGTGCCCTGGCATTAAAAGCAATGCTCATCAAGATTACCCACCCTCTGCAAAGAGGCTGGATAAATTCCCACGATTCCAGGCCACTTTGAAAAGTCTCCAGGAAAGTAAGGCCAGTACGGATCCCCTTCCTGCCTGAAAACTGTAGAAAGCGCAGGTCACCACCAAGAGCAAATGTCCAGTTGTGTAATCCAACTTTACGTCACCAGCATGCCTCACTGGCGTTTATCTGGCAGGAATAAAAACCCGGATTTTGGCTGCATTTTGAAACCTCCCAGTCCCTTGCTTCAGTTGACGTGCAAAACTTCTTCACTGGGAATATAAAGCAATACACAGAAACTACTCTGGCATCAAAAGAAAAAAGTTCCTCTTTCACTTCTTGCTAATAAGACAAATGCCGAGGAAGGGAATTCCCAAATCAAGACAGGAGGAAGGCTGACATTAAAGAGAAGAAGGAGAAAAAAATATGAAATACCAAATCCTTGCTCACTGAGTAATCGCTAACTCTTAGAGTGCATTTCTTCAGAGTTTTTTTAACACTCACCTCTGCAGACAGAGTCGAAGAGGAATTCTTGCCAGTGAGATGATTCTCGGCTTGAGCTGACTCCTGTTGAGCTCGGCGCCCCATCTTGGCTCCCTGTAAGGAGAGATGAGGGGCATTGCTGACCCAAACGTCTTTGAGCCACTATGAGGAAGACAATCGTGCCAAGGTAAGCAAGGACTGGATTTATGATGACACGGTGGAGGATGGGATTTGAGCAACTTGAGTATATACTTCGAAAAGGCTCCAAACCCTTAAAACAAAGCGCCCGTGGTCAGTTCTATACAGTAGAGCAGGAAATTCATGTACTGATCACAGTGTTTTCTCTTAATGGCCATAGACCTTTTCTACCCAAAGAAATGCAGCTAGAAATTCCTCTAGAGGGGGCAGGGACCTCATGCCATAGCCCAGGAAGAGTGTGGTCAAGGCTCCCATGTTCCTATGTGGGATTTTATGAAGGCCGAATTTCAAAGCTGCAGCTTGGCATGAAAATAGTTATCCAAAAGGCATTTGGGGGGGAAAGAAATTCCATGGTAACTGAAACCAGAGAAATACAGATAGCATTTGCTTTGACGTGTACACTACTTGGATTTGCACTTACAGTCATTAAAGGAAAGATCTCACAAGAATCTTGAGACATTAGCTTTGGACATCAGACCACTTCAAATTCTGAGTCATCAAATGAACCATCTGCACGTGTTTCCCAAAGCCCTGCTGGGGTGGAGGCTCTGTGTTTCAAATGCCTCCCAGCACGTACACAAAACATTCTTTAGGCAGACTAGTGGGTGGTGAAATGTTTACATTTTTCTTAAAAAAAAAAAAAAAACAGCATTAATGTAAGCACTTTTAGATCTCATTTGATGTAGCTTCATTTGATTTCACAGTAACAGTGACTGGGATTCAGGCCACTTTACAAATGAGGAAACTGAGACCCAGGAAAGCAATTAAGTGGCAGATAAATTTAAGAGCTAAATCTTCTTCTGCCTTCAAATCCTGAGTTCCTTCCACTATGCCCTGCTGGAATTTCTTTTAAGATGTTCTAAGAACTGATTGCACCAATGAACTGAGAGCGGTTACATGAGACCTGCATAAAAACCCTTATGTAGTATTTACATGTCAAATTCTAATCAATCATTTAGGTTTCAGGGATGACAGAAACAATCTTTCTGACAATAACCAGCTCATTTTCTTCCCAAGACAGACAATTGCACTCCTTCACCTATGGCTGCCCTTTTCCATTTATCATAACATTGGGTTTCTGAATACGGCATACTACATGCAGTGATTGTGCTCAAACAAAAATTCAAGGATCTTGTCTTTAAATGCTGTTTGTAGGCGGTTTCTCTAATAATTGTCAAGTATTTTAAGGTTTCAAACTTTTTGAAGACCCTGTATAAATCCACAGTAATGACCGGCAGAAAATCTACTTTACTACCTGCTTTTATATGTTTTAAATCTATAGTCTGTTTATTGTCATCTTCTGCCACTGAAATGTAAGCCCCATGAGGGCAGGGACTTCGTTTTTTTCACTGGTATATCCCTAGCACCTAGGACAATCAATGCCTGACACACAGAAGGGGCTCAATAAATATATGCTGAAAGAATGAATGAATAACTACATTCACATCCCCCGGTACTAAAAAAGCTCACATATCAGAAAGGCTTGGTGACATAATATTCTCCTTGGTCAGTCAAGCAACCTGCTTCTTCCTAGAACAATTTGCTCCCAGTCCTCATATCTCCTCTCTAATTACTTAGAGGATCTCCAATGTTACTAGGGCACTTCAAAACATGTAGAGATTCCACAGCAGAAACTAAAGACCTGCCTGTGCGCCAATCTTTTAGTGACTGTCATCTTCGATAATTTTAAAGGTAAAAAGGCTTGATGAGGCTGTGTTGGAGTTAACACACACACACACACACACACACACACACACACACACACACACTGAACTTGGGTCTTCAATCTAGCTCAGCTTACTTATATATAAGCTTGGGTAAATCACAGCCTCAGAAGCAACAGTCGCTAACCTCTTCTAATAACTTAGCACATGCCAGCCACTGTGTTAAATGCTCTCCACGCATATCTCATTTCATCTTCACTGCAACTCCTTGAAGTAGACATTAACATCTCCATTCTAGACATAAGGAAATCGAGGTTCCTGGAGGTTGACTTTTTTTAACCCATGCAACAGCTTTATACGCCCTCTGACCTCTGGGTCCCCCGAAGCACCTAGCCACTCCCCTGCGTTATAAATCTTTATTTCCTTAACTATAAAACTGAGGTAACGCCCACCTCCCCATGGGGATTAGTGGCAAGAAAGGACCTCCCTGCCTAACGCCTTCCTTCCTTCCATGCATAAAACAGTACAGTTTTTACATCAACTTCTGCCATGAGATGTCCCAAGGCAAAAGCACTAGGATGAGTGCAAGCGTGACTCTGGCCAGGGCCCCTCCAGTCACCCTCAGATCTGTCCATTCTAGGGGAGTCGGCACTTGGAGCTCCAGAAAGCGGAGAGAAGCTGGGAAATTTCCCACCGGTCCCAGAGGCCGGCGGGGGCAGGATGTGTTTTCCACTCTTTGAGGATTTTAAAGAAAGCAAACCCTAGGCCAGCAGCGGAGGCGCTCACCGCTGCCTCAGGGGCGGGGCGAGGGAGGCCGCCTCCTCCCCGGCCTCACCCCCGCAAGGCTCAGAGCCGGCCCGCTCCGGCCGCAAGGGACAGGCCGGGCCGAGGGAGCTCAGGGAAGCCGGGGCCGGCGGGGTCGCTCCTCCCCACCCGCTAATTCCTGGCCCCAAGTCCCCCGAGTCGGTCCTCACGGAGATGGCCGAGCCGCGACGCCGCTCCTCGCCTAGGTCCAGCACGTCCTCCATCTCTGCGGCCGCCTGACGTCACTTCCTGGAAACCCAGCGGCCCAGTCGCGTCCCTGACGACGGCTCCGCCCTTCCATCCCAATACTTAAAGGGTCCGCCGCATCGTTCCCGGAGTCTATGTGCCAACCTCCAATTTAAACCAAACCTATCCTAAACCTGCCTTTTTTGACATCTGGAAAAAAGTCTCCAGATATTAAATCCTGATAAGGGTGCTCCTGTGGGACAGTGAAAAATTTTAGTCTTTAGAAACTGCCTATATCTGTAGCTCTGTTCAAATACATAAGTTGTCAAGTGCAAAGCACTACTAGTAACAGTAGTAATTTTTCTGATGTCTTCCATTTGTAAAGCTCTTTGCAATGTACAGAGGACCTTCACAGTTATTAGCTCATGGGAAGGGCATAACAACCTTGTGTGGGAAGCAAAATAAGTTGTATTGTCTCCAATGGACAGATGAAAAACAGGCACACAGGGGGTCAGGTGCCAATAAATGGTTTATAATGAAAAGTGCAATAACATAATCTCTGCCTTCAAGAATACAGAGCCGCTGAAGCAACACGTCAAAAACCTGTGTATTAATAACCTTCAAAAGTACAAATAATCCCTCCAAGACCCCATGAAGTAAGCAGGAGCAGTATCTCTCTTCAACAATGGAAGACACTCAGGTGCAGAGCAATGCCTTGAGGAAAATCACCTGAGTGTTAAGCAGCAGAGCCAGGTGCCTTTCTAACACCAGATCTTACTGAAGAATTTTTCTCTGGCGCATGTTACTGGGTGCCAGCCAGTCTGCTGCGCCAGCAGAGGAAGACAGCCCCCAAATTCCCAGTCTAATGGGACAAGTGAGTTGAGTCTTCATTGACTCTCCATGTAAGATCCCCACGTCAATGCCACTGACCAGTCCCTAGTACTGAGGACCCACAGCCGGGACCCCAGAAGATGGGCTCATGACCCTGAAAGTGAACAATGTCCCCAACACCATGCCTAGGGTAAGGCTTAGATGGCTCCCTCTTAAAAGCGAGGACTTGGAAGTGGGATTAATGACTCTAAAACAGGAATGCAGCATTTCTTAAATGCCTAGTAAATTATTCAGTTCAACCATTTATCCATACATGTTTACTGGGTAGGGCTACGCGTTAGCATGCCTGTGACAACAAGAGTACTGCCTGGATGTCAGAAGAGTTGAAGGCTCATCCTAGCTCTGCTGCTAACTACCTGTGTAGCCAGGCAGAGCCCTCCCTGGACCTCAGCTTTCTCCCTTGTAGAATCTCCCTTAGAGATTACCCCTAAAATCTTTCACTCATGAACTCGGATTCTCAGTGAGAATAATACCCTGTTAGATTTTAATCTGAAGAAACATTCACTGTCATAAACCCAAGATGGATGAAATACAAGGCTCTAGTGAAGCCCTTGTTCCCTTCTTCCTTGGCACCAGATGAGGAAGAAGGGATTCATCTTTGGATTATTCCATTTCTTGTGATCTCTGTTGAACAATAATCAATATCGAGGCTGCAGAGAATAAAGAGCTTTATTGGGGGGGGGGGTCTTAAGAATTGCAATTCAGGAGACACAGATTCTGGTAAAGTCAAAAGATTGTTCCAGGGAAGAGAAAGGGCCAGGGGCTTACAAAGGCAAAAGCCACAAGGCTGTACTCTGACACGAGAAAGGAAATATTTGTCCTTAAGGAATCAAGAGTTATTTTAGAGTAAGGGTCTGATCAGTAGATAGGCTGTCAGGAGTTATTATAAGGTAGGGGTCTGATAAGTATCTTGAGTTTGTGGCAGATCTTCTGAATGCCTTCATTAGGACAATAAGTGGTCAAAAGGTCAGATTTTATCCAGGCTGAGACTCGAATAATTCACACTTCCTCAATGGC
>NC_041224.1:156379164-156390706 GCF_002837175.3 Physeter macrocephalus
AGTCCAGAAGCTGGCACTTAGCCCTATGATCCAGAAGCCTGACTGTGCCAGCCACAGAAAAGGGCTCCATCTCTCAGAGGCTGACTCACATTGCCCAAATTCAGGGACCAGATGTATAAGCCCAGGATGCCTGCACACTCAAGTAGGATAAGAAATTGATCTACCCAGCCAGCATTCTGCCTAAACAGCAAGTTGGCTCCAAGCAGAAGACCAACAGGGTACCCAGATTATAATCAGAAAGATGTTAATCAAATCCATTGACTGTTTAATCACAATAGGCTGTCCCAGGCTGACTCCCTTTACCTAGGGCTGGGCCTTTGCCAAAGTCAGCTTTCTTTTTCTGTGCCTCCAGGGCTGATCCATCCTCTTTTATTTTCTATAGATATGCTAGTAAATTCAATCAGGTTGAGGGTTAGCTCCTTTGCCATGGAGCCTTTCTGTCCCTTCAGGACTATGCCTTTTTGTCTATCTCCGAGCTCATCTACTCTGGATGAGTGTCATAAGCCCCAGCACTGACAGCATAGAATTGGGCAAAGTGTAATGAACACTTAACATGCGTTACTAGGCATTGAGGGCTGGTGGGCTGCATCTACCTTGTTCAGTGCTGAAGTGGGGTGGGGTGGGGTGTGTGTACAAGTTTTTACTGTAAAAAGCCAGAAAAGTGTAAATGCTTTCTGCGTTGTGGCCAGAAGGTCTCTGACAGCTACTCCACCAAAGCACCAAAACAGACAATATGTAAACAAACAGGTGTGGCCCTGTTCTTATACAACTTGATTTACAAAAGCAGGAAGCCGCCGGCAAACTGTACTTTGCCCACCCCTCCCATTCCCTTCCCCCCATCCACACAGCGCTAGCCCCCAGCACAGACAAGCACACAGTGAGTGCTCAATCAATATTTGTAGGCAGGGAATGGCGGTCTGAGGGCTTTCTCCCTAAGTCTATCGTGACTTCTTTGTTTCCATAAATTTCTTCCCATGTTGACGTAACCACTGAACTGGGCAGATGGAAGGGATCTAAGGAGGGAAGGGGGGCTGTGAGCGAGCATGATTTTCAGAGCTGTCCAGGCGTTTACTTTGCGAATGGATCATTCTGTGACTAAAGGCCTTTTTAAAAATGGCCTAAATATCCTCCTTAATTGGGGAGGTGCTTAGGAGACTGCCCTGGCTGGGCTAAGGCTGTGCCTGCAGCTCGTGTGCTCTAAGCCTTAGATTCCAGCTTCTTGAGGGCAGGTACCCTGTCTCTTTCTCTCCCTGAAGCACCTTACTCAGGGCAGGGACTAAATTAATGCTCTCTTGGTTCTAAGCTGACTCTGAGGTTGTCCAATTGTAGGTCATTTGTTTCCTCTTTATATTTTCCCCATTTTTCCAAATTTCCTACAACTATTATGCTCAGAAACAACAAAATCAAAATCTTTGTTAGAACAAAACCAAAGAATTGATAAAATAACCAGAGCAATCCATCAGCCTTAGAGTTCACTTGTCCCTGTTTCAGATAGAAACCTTTCTGGTTGGAAATGAGTTAACTCTTCTTGTGACAAAGAAAAGAGACAGAGTAGTTCAGTTCTGATCGCAATAAAGGCTGCTGTTTGTCTTTGGACTTCTAGGAAGAGATCTTTATCCTTTACGTGGTAGTAAATAACTAAGACTATTTACAAATCCTTCCTCTGGGCTCTTTATGTATTAAAAAATTTTTTTTGGCTGTATTGGATCTTTGCTGCAGTGCCCGGGCGTCTCCTTGCGGTGGCTTCTCTCGTTGCGGAGCACGGGCTCTAGGCACGCGGGCTTCAGTAGTTGTGGCACGTGGGCTCAGTAGTTGTGGCTCGCAGGCTCTAGAGTGCTGGCTCAGTAGCTGTGGCGCACGGGCTTAGTTGCTCCACGGCATGTGGGATCTTCCCGGACCAGGGCTCAAACCCGTGTCCCCTGCATTGGCAGGTGGATTCGTAACTACTGTGCCACCAGGGAAGTCCCTTCCTGTGGGCTCTTGACTTGCAGAGGATGTTGTCAGCACCCAGGCTGCTGTTGAGGGTGTAGTAAGGTTTCTGAGTCTACACCAGGCTCTGCTTTCAGAAAATTTAATCCAGAACTCTCCAGCACATTTAAGAATATGGACAGAAGAAAATGTAACTGTCTCTTAAAAAGCAATTTTTCAAAAACCGCCCTCCAAGAGTCTAAAATAGTGGCAATCTTACCAAGATTACTTCCCAATTTGGAAAGAAAAACACTGTTATTTCAGTAGCTTAAATTGGTTTAAACATCTCATGTTTATTTGTCAAATATCCAATGATACTGATTGGACATTGGACTGGAGGTTTTCAACCCTGATTGAGGCAGGATACTGAGAATTAATGCAGTGCTTTTGACATTTAGAGATTCCAGGGCCTCCTCCCAGACTGGGGAATGTGAAGCTGGCAGGGACCAGGATGCATCCATTCACTGTGCTGAAGGCTAGCACGGTGCCTGATACAAAAGTGCTCAATCGATATTTGCTGAGAGAAGTTGGTATCATGACTCCTTTGGGGAAAGGTGTAGGGAACTGGGGCCTAGGGTTTCAGGAAAACTTACTTTTTACTGTCTTATTCCTTTGTACTGTTTGAATTTTTACCATGTTTATATTTTTTTAAAGGGTTCAATTAATGAATAAATTTATCTAGAGCTAAAATAGGTAAAATAGTTTAAATCCTGTTAAGTCAAAATAGTGATTGTACTGTTTCATTTAAATGTATGTTAATTACAAAGGCCTGCTCTGGAAGATAAAACAAATTTTGTCTGTTGTCTTAATAATATGTCCTAAGTGATATTGTGAAAGTGAAAATAATAATTGCAAACATTTATTTAGCGCTTACTAAGTGCCAGGCAATAGTATGAGTGCTTTATAGCTATTACTGCACTTAAACCAGTTTTAACAGCTCTATGCGAGGTAGGCATGACATCATCGCACCTCGCCCAAGAGCAAACTGAAGCAGAGAGAGAAACTGAGGCGGGCCCCAAAGGCACTGAGCTGTAAGGTAAGGGATGGAGCTGTGTGACCCAGGAGCCTGCCTGGCGGTTGGCCAGGACACCATACCATCTCAACTAATACAGAGAACTGGAAACATAGCCAATCCTAGTGCCCTCAGTTAGTTTAATAAATAACTCGTCACAAGAAATTTAAACAAATATTCGTTGAATGAACAGGCCAAGAATCATCCCCGGGAAGCTCAGCCTGCCTCTTCCAAAAGTGAAATAGGGGAGTGGCGGAAGGGAGGACACCCTCGAACCGCCAGGCAGGACAGGGACAGGATTGGCACCCCTGGGTTTTCTCCAGTCTGGTTTGTAGCTTCTGTCCCCAGGGGTCGGCATCTGCTCATCTCAGTGACCTCCACAAGCAGGGCTTTTGGTCTATCCTAGCATCAGGCTGGCACTTAGTAGGAGCTCACAGATACTCGATGGTAGGGAACGCATGAAGCAAGAGCTCCACCCATGACCTACTGTAGAAAGAATCTTGGCTAGCATGCCCAGCCATTCCTCTGCGCTGGGCCCTGTGCCATGACCTTCATAACAGCCCTGTGAGGGCGGACCCACTGTTATCCCCAATTTGCACAGGACTGACTTCATCAGACTGAGTACCCCCTGAGAGAGACAACCACCTCATGGCCATTGGAACATGACTCAGCTCATATGCACATGCCCTCAAAGAGCGGCCCCACGGGGATGGGACAGGATGAGTAGTCAGGGGGAGATTTCCCTTGCTCTGTGGCCCTGACTGTTTCACGATGAAGAAAATAGTCACATTCCACTTGTGCAATTAAAAAAGATAAAAACAAAAGGAGAGACCCATTACATTTCAAGAGGTCTGGAGTTGCAGGGCATAGAGGGCTTTTTCTCCAAAAAATCAGCTTTTTAGGGACACACATCTGACAGCGTTCCCCATCCTAGTGAGAGAGACACCTGTGCTAAGGCATTTGTGTGGATTTTCTTTGGGCCTTCTGGGGCGCTGTATGGGGGTGCATGCCATTTCAACAAAAGCCTGGGACTTAGAACCCTTGTCCAGAATCCCAAAATGAGAAAACCTGGGAGACAGAGAAGGGAGCCTCCAGAACCTCGGCTCCAGTGGCTCCCAGACCCAAGCTGGCAGCTCGCGAGAATCACCCGTTTCCCTGCAGGGCCCGCACCCCGCCTGGGCCCACCCTGCTGCCACGCACCTTGGATGGTCCTCTTGAAGAAAGCCTTGCAGGCCTCGCAGGAGGCCACGCCGTAGTGGTAGCCGGAGGCGATGTCCCCGCACACGAGGCACAGGCGCTTGGGGATGGCGTTGAGCATGTACTCGCACTTGATGGCCGAGTCCTCCATGATGCCGCTGGCACAGTCCTCGTAGCCCTTGCGGCAGGGGGTGCCTCCCAGCCCGGCGCCCGCGAACATGGGCGGCGAGTCCAGACCGTTGGCGTGGGCGCCCAGGGCCAGGCCGAAGCCGCCGCTGGCGTCGGACGAGCCGCTGGGGCTGTGGTGGCTGAGGGCATCGATGCCCGAGGACGGGCTGGACGGCTCGGTCTTGATGAAGGAGCCGCAGCTGGAGACCAGGTGCCGGTCGTCTGCGGACATTCTGTTCAGCAGCCTGGGGACACAGAGCGCAGGAGTCAGCTTGGAGAGGGTGCGGTGGGTGTGACGCTGTCCCCAGGAATTAGCTTTGGGCTCCGGGCACCGGGTGGGCGGGGTGGCTGGGAGGGGCCCTACGTTAAGGCATTGGTGAGATAAAATGCTGGCCGAGAAGGTCAATTGGGCTGAGAAACGGCACAGCCCAGAGCAAGTTTCTGGCATGACCCACCAGAACCTTCTGAGTCCTCAAAACAAAAACTACATTTTGATCGATCAATAAACTTCAGATGAGGCCCCCCAGTCCTCTGCAAATTGCTGGTCTGAGGGTGACAAAAGTGGTAATAATTCAGCCAAAGTATTTGGCCAGCCTTCCGGCACAACAATAATACATTTGAAAGTCCAGGGGTGCCAGCTCCTGGACCAGACACCCTCAGTACAATGACCTGATGGCCCACTTCACCTGATCCCCGGGGGCAGCAGGTAAGCCCAAGCTTGGAGTTTCCCCCAAATGCCACCAACGCTGAGACTGGAACCAGAGATGCCAAGTCACCTGGCCAGGGCAAGAGGCAGGGCTTGTGGCCAAGGCACCCGCCAAATTGGCTGCCCTCTGGGTTTTGCCTCTGGCCCAAGGCACATCTGGTGGGTGGCTCCCAGGCCGCCTCTTTCATTCCTCTTCATAGCCCCGATCAGGCTGGCCTCCCCCTCAAGAGACTGTGCCTCAATCATGCAGCATGAGGAGGCCTTCCAACCCCAACTCCATGCGTCCCCCAGCTGTTTCTTAACCTTAAACTTCAACCTCTAAGGCCCCTGCCTCACTATAGAGTCAAGGGAGCATTAACAGTAAGGCAGGGTCATGAGGAAGGGTCATAAGACATTTCCCATAACAAAAACCTCTCCTCCCAGAACCATGCTGAGAGGGTAAGAAGGCAGGCAAAGTGCGACCCTCACACATCCCAACTCCCAGGATGAGGGGAGGGGCTTCTCTCCTGCCTGAGCAAGAAGAGTGAAGGGCCGGGAAATGCATTCAGGAAAGCCCAGCTGCAGTCCATACTCAAGAGCTCTGGGCCAGCCAGGCCCTGGAGTCGGGAGGCTGGGTCAGGGTTCATCTGTCCATGTCCTAGCCTGGCTGGGTGGAGGTAAAGAGGAGGCCGAGGCGGATGCCTAAGGAGCAGGTGAAAGTTAAGAGGAAAGGGTCCTGCACAGGTTCGATCCCTGGTCCGGGAAGATCCCACATGCCGTGGAGCAACTAAGCCCGTGCGCCACAACTACTGAGCCTGTGTGCCACAACTACTGAAGCCCTCGCGGCTAGAGTCTGTGCTCCGCAACAAGAGAAGCCACCGCAATGAGAAGCCCGCACACCGCAACAAAGAGTAGCCCCCGCTCGCCACAACTAGAGAAAGTCTGCGTGCAGCAATGAAGACCCAACACAACCAAAAATAAAGAAATAAAATAAAATTGATTCTTTAAAAAAAAAAAAAAAAAGAGAGGGAAGCGTCCTGGAGAACGAAAAGGGCTGGAGAGGGTGGCAATACAGCCCCATTCATCGAAAGATGGCCCCAGTGGGGAGGGAGGGAGTGTCCCAGTGCTGGAGGGCCCACTGGGGAAGCAGCCACAGTCCAACCATGCTCAGAGGTAGCCCCTGTTTTCTGAGCAGATCACTGGGGAAAGGATTATTCACCAAGTGGGGAAAGGTCTGTCTTATCACACCCACAAAGCCCACCCTCCCAACAAAACCTTGGCCACACACTTGCACCACCAAAAGCAATCTTATGATGGGGAGGGGCCTCCACTGTCCCTGGTCCCACCAGTGATTTCATAGTCAATACCCCTCCCAGGGCACTGTCCCATCCATCTACACTTGAACATGCCCAGAGGCAGGGAACACATTGCCCCGCAGACAGTTCTAATCAGAAGCTGGGAGATGCTTCTGATAAAAAGATAAAAGATACCTATAACGATCCTACTGTCAAGAAGTTTATTATCTACTGGAATGTAGTGTTTGAAGATAGAGGCTCCCAGGTCTGTTCTGTTCCAAACTGAATATGCCTGAGTCTTCTGAGGCTGTTCTGTTCCAAACTGAATATGCCTGAGTCTTCTGAGGCACCTCTCCTACTAGCCCCAAGTGTCCCTTACATTGGCAGAGGGTACCACACTGAAAGTCTCCTCTGGTGTTTTTTTTTGTGTTTTTTTTTTTTTTACATCTCTGGCTGGTGCCCTGTCATGTCCCCAGCCTCCACGAGGCTACCTGCCACCCCTCCATCCACCAGAGGCTCCCTGGTGTGTTCTCAGGAAACGCCATCGGCCTGAGAACCACAAATGCACCTGTGGATTAACTCCCCACAGTGCCCTTGTGCTGGGCCTTCAGGGAGAGCGGACCAGATGCTCTTACATTTGTAATCCCCTCCTACTGCTGCTTTAGGCTCTGCAGTGCCCAGGAACATCCCAGGCCCACCGTGACAAACACTGCAGGGCAAGGCAGCTCCCAGACCCAAGCCCCCCGTCCCACTCCTCTCCCAGGCTTGTGAGCACCCCAGAGATTTCAGGAGATACACTTGATATAAGCAGTAGTTATAGCAACTGCTGTTTAGTGAGATGTGTTATATGCCACCCACTTCAGATCTGTCCCTTGGACGTATGAGAAGCTTGTGCTCTGAGAGACGCAGCTGGGGAGCCCTACAGCCATGCCCAGTGGACAGCAGGCCACAGTTTCCCCAGCTGTCTTCCCCAGACTCATGGCTCAGCCAGCCCTGAAGGACACTCAGGGCAGACAGTGGTTTCATACCCTAAGCCACAGGTCTCCCCTCCTGCCTCTCTCCTTATTGGTTCAAAGCCTTCTTTAGTGGGCTGTGCGACCAAGATGCACCCTGTGAGGCCGCTGCCCCCAGGCCCTGGTCAGAGACTCTAGGACTGAGAAGGAAGCAAACTTGACCCTGGCCTCAGCGTTGGCACAGAAATCCAGCTACTGGTTTAGTGCCTGAGCCCCAGCTGAGGAGGGTCTGATGATTTCATCCCTGCAGGCGTCTCACTTCTGTGACCATTATTTTGGCCCCTAGAATGTCTTTTCCAGGGTGAGTCAACAGGTACTTCGGGCACCTACCATGTGCCAAGTGCTGGCCAGACAGCAGGACGTGACCAGCGCGGCCCATGATGTCAAGAAGCTCATCCTCTCACCAGACAGACAGACACAAAAGAAGCACATGTGTGCAGAGCACCAGCAAGGCAGGGGCTGGGGGTGTGGAACACGACACGGACAGGGCCCCCTCCGCCCCCCCGCCATGCCCCTTTGGTCTGGCTTCATTCATTCACTCATTCATTCATGTTTGCCTTCATTTTCCCTCCAGGAAACCTGCCCCCTCCCTCCACCCATCCTTGACCTCCTGGACATTGTTCCTTTATTCAAAAGCAAAATTTAAAGGAAAGACAGAGGGAAAGAGGTCCAAGAAGAGGGCAGAGAAGAAGTGGCCAGAGTAGCTGGAGGAGAAGAGAGAGAGTCGTGGACATGCACGGAGGAGAGCCATCGAGAGGGAGGTGGCGGCATGTCACGTGCAGCCACAAAATCAGGGGAAGTCAGGAGTGCAGTGTCCCCTGCAGTGAACAGTCAGGATGTGGCTGGTCAGAGCAGTATCACGCATGGGGGGATGGGAGCCACAGGGCCGGGTCTGCAGGAGGCACTGAACAGCAGACAATCCTTTCAGGGAGTTTGGCCATGTCTCAGACAGAGGAGGGAGTAGGGGTGGCGGCCTCCTTGCTCACCTGTAGGCAGCACCATCCACTTGAACTTAGGGGCAGTGGCGGCAGAGAAGGAATGTTTTTGTTGTTATTGTCCGTAATTTATCAGCTTCTTTGATGAGGAGGGGGTGTGTCAAGAATGTAAGGGCCACCGCAATGAGAAGCCCGCACACCGCAACAAAGAGTAGCCCCCGCTCGCCACAACTAGAGAAAGTCTGCGTGCAGCAATGAAGACCCAACACAACCAAAAATAAATAAATAAAATAAAATTGATTCTTTAAAAAAAAAAAAAAAAAAGAGAGGGAAGCGTCCTGGAGAACGAAAAGGGCTGGAGAGGGTGGCAATACAGCCCCATTCATCGAAAGATGGCCCCAGTGGGGAGGGAGGGAGTGTCCCAGTGCTGGAGGGCCCACTGGGGAAGCAGCCACAGTCCAACCATGCTCAGAGGTAGCCCGTTTTCTGAGCAGATCACTGGGGAAAGGATTATTCACCAAGTGGGGAAAGGTCTGTCTTATCACACCCACAAAGCCCACCCTCCCAACAAAACCTTGGCCACACACTTGCACCACCAAAAGCAATCTTATGATGGGGAGGGGCCTCCACTGTCCCTGGTCCCACCAGTGATTTCATAGTCAATACCCCTCCCAGGGCACTGTCCCATCCATCTACACTTGAACATGCCCAGAGGCAGGGAACACATTGCCCCGCAGACAGTTCTAATCAGAAGCTGGGAGATGCTTCTGATAAAAAGATAAAAGATACCTATAACGATCCTACTGTCAAGAAGTTTATTATCTACTGGAATGTAGTGTTTGAAGATAGAGGCTCCCAGGTCTGTTCTGTTCCAAACTGAATATTCCTGAGTCTTCTGAGGCACCTCTCCTACTAGCCCCAAGTGTCCCTTACATTGGCAGAGGGTACCACCTGAAAGTCTCCTCTGGTGTTTTTTTTTTTGTTTTTTTTTTTTTACATCTCTGGCTGGTGCCCTGTCATGTCCCCAGCCTCCACGAGGCTACCTGCCACCCCTCCATCCACCAGAGGCTCCCTGGTGTGTTCTCAGGAAACGCCATCGGCCTGAGAACCACAAATGCACCTGTGGATTAACTCCCCACAGTGCCCTTGTGCTGGGCCTTCAGGGAGAGCGGACCAGATGCTCTTACATTTGTAATCCCCTCCTACTGCTGCTTTAGGCTCTGCAGTGCCCAGGAACATCCCAGGCCCACCGTGACAAACACTGCAGGGCAAGGCAGCTCCCAGACCCAAGCCCCCCGTCCCACTCCTCTCCCAGGCTTGTGAGCACCCCAGAGATTTCAGGAGACACACTTGATATAAGCAGTAATTATAGCAACTGCTGTTTAGTGAGATGTGTTATATGCCACCCACTTCAGATTTGTCCCTTGGACATATGAGAAGCTTGTGCTCTGAGAGACGCAGCTGGGGAGCCCTACAGCCATGCCCAGTGGACAGCAGGCCACAGTCTTCCCAGCTGTCTTCCCCAGACTCATGGCTCAGCCAGCCCTGAAGGACACTCAGGGCAGACAGTGGTTTCATACCCTAAGCCACAGGTCTCCCCTCCTGCCTCTCTCCTTATTGGTTCAAAGCCTTCTTTAGTGGGCTGTGCGACCAAGATGCACCCTGTCCAGGCCGCTGCCCCCAGGCCCTGGTCAGAGACTCTAGGACTGAGAAGGAAGCAAACTTGACCCTGGCCTCAGCGTTGGCACAGAAATCCAGCTACCGGTTTAGTGCCTGAGCCCCAGCTGAGGAGGGTCTGATGATTTCATCCCTGTAGGCGTCTCACTTCTGTGACCATTATTTTGGCCCCTAGAATGTCTTTTCCAGGGTGAGTCAACAGGTACTTCGGGCACCTACCATGTGCCAAGTGCTGGCCAGACAGCAGGACGTGACCAGCGCGGCCCATGATGTCAAGAAGCTCATCCTCTCACCAGACAGACAGACACAAAAGAAGCACATGTGTGCAGAGCACCAGCAAGGCAGGGGCTGGGGGTGTGGAACACGACACGGACAGGGCCCCCTCCGCCCCCCCTGCCATGCCCCTTTGGTCTGGCTTCATTCATTCACTCATTCATTCATATTTGCCTTCATTTTCCCTCCAGGAAACCTGCCCCCTCCCTCCACCCATCCTTGACCTCCTGGACATTGTTCCTTTATTCAAAAGCAAAATTTAAAGGAAAGACAGAGGGAAAGAGGTCCAAGAAGAGGGCAGAGAAGAAGTGGCCAGAGTAGCTGGAGGAGAAGAGAGAGAGTCGTGGACATGCACGGAGGAGAGCCATCGAGAGGGAGGTGGCGGCATGTCACGTGCAGCCACAAAATCAGGGGAAGTCAGGAGTGCAGTGTCCCCTGCAGTGAACAGTCAGGATGTGGCTGGTCAGAGCAGTATCACGCATGGGGGGATGGGAGCCACAGGGCCGGGTCTGCAGGAGGCACTGAACAGCAGACAATCCTTTCAGGGAGTTTGGCCATGTCTCAGACAGAGGAGGGAGTAGGGGTGGCGGCCTCCTTGCTCACCTGTAGGCAGCACCATCCACTTGAACTTAGGGGCAGTGGCGGCAGAGAAGGAATGTTTTTGTTGTTATTGTCCGTAATTTATCAGCTTCTTTGATGAGGAGGGGGTGTGTCAAGAATGTAAGGAATTTAAGAAATTTAAAAATTACTTTCCAGTTTGCCCTGGGCAATCGTGATCCCACCTACTGACCCCGTATAATTACCCATCGCTCCCCATTGCTCCCCAGAGGAGGCAATGAATTCTATGGTGACTCCATGTTACATGCTAATGGTAAAGAGCAAATCAAGATGGAAAGATTGCAATTACAAAAGATTTTTCTCAAATTCCAGTCCAATCTTCATCAGAGTCAGCCAACGTGCTGGTTGAACAGGTAGCTTCCTGGACCCAACCTCACCCCAGTCATATTTTGGACATTCAGCCCTGCAGGAGGGGCCCAGAAATCTGCATTAAAAAAAAATTTTTTTTTAATGTATTTATTTTAGGCTGTATTGGGTCTTTGTTGCTGTGCGCGGGCTTCTCATTGCGGTGGCTTCTCTTGTTGCGGAGCACGGGCTCTAGGCACGTGGGCTTCAGTAGTTGTGGCACACGGGCTCAGTAGTTGTGACTCATGGGCTCTAGAGCACAGGCTCAGTAGTTGTGGTGCACGGGCTTAGTTGCTCCACGGCATGTGGGATCTTCCCGGACCAGGGCTTGAACCTGTGTCCCCTGCATTGGCAGG
>NC_041224.1:156390810-156414319 GCF_002837175.3 Physeter macrocephalus
TCACTGTTGTGGCCTCTCCCGTCGCGGAGCACAGGCTCCGGACACGCAGGCTCAGCGGCCATGGCTCACGGGCCCAGCCGCTCCGCGGCATGTGGGATCCTCCCGGACCGGGGCACGAACCCGCGTCCCCTGCATCGGCAGGCGGACTCTCAACCACTGGCAGGCGGATTCTTAACCACTGCGCCACCAGGGAAGCCCCTGCATTTTTGGTTTTGCTTTCAGCACCCTAGCTGTGAATCTTAGGAGAGTCCGTTTTGAATCCTACAGGAATAACACATGCAGTCAGGGGACCTGGTGGGAGTTTGCAAGGTATCTGGATGCCCTGGAAGAGAAGAGAAACGAGCCAAAGCAGTAAGAGGGGGAGGGAGGGTTGGCTGTGCAGAGGGGAAGTTTGGAGGTGGCCTCCCTCGCGCCCCACGCGGCCTCTCCTCACTCTGTGAAATGGAGGTGAGGTCAGCAGATCTAGCAAAAGGAAGAAAGTTTGCAAGAGCAACTGTGGGAGGAGGAGAGAACACAGATCAGGGGCATAAAGCTTTACCAGGCCCTTTAACTCACTCTGCAGGGGCAGCAACACAGGGGAGCTTTGATCTGCGTTTCTCAGCGCGGGCACTACTGACGTTTGGGGCGGTAATTCTTCACTGTGGGCCACCCTGCGCTTGCAGAACGTTTAGCAGCATCCCTGCCCTTTACCCACTAGAAGCCAGTAGCGCCCCCAGCCCCAGATATGACAACCCAAACCTTCTCCAGACACTGCCAGATGCTCCCCGGGGGGCAAAATCACCACCAGTTGAGACCCACTGACTTGGACGTTGGCGGGAAAGGCGTGGGCACAGGGCCCGGGAGCTGAAGCGTGGGCACATGGTGTAGTTTGGGGCTAGAGTGATGTCACAAAGCGCGGAATTGGGAGAAGACGGAGCGCCCAAGAGCATGGGGGTTTCCAGGCGGTGGAGGCTGAGGTACAGCAGGAGGATGGAGCAGGACAGCTGGAAGGATGGGAGACTGGGTCAGGGAAGATCTCAGAGGTGGAGCCTGGATGCCAAGGCCCAGGAGGATGTGGCCACGGGGTAGGTGGCTAGGGTGGGGAGCAGGAAGAGCACAGCCTAGGGATGAAGGGGAGGTGGCTAACACTTGCGCTCTGGGGAGGAGAGGGTCATGTCGAGTCCATCATCTGTGGTTGGCTGGGTCCCAGTTCCCAACTGGTCGATGACTATTGACTTCACGGGAGGGCACCGCTGCCCCATCTGAGCCGCCTTTGGAAGAGCAGTAGTCTGTGGTCGAAGCCCCTCGAGGCATCATTTTCCCTCTGATCCATCTCGTAACAGGAGCACAGCCAGAGCTGCCGTGGCCTCAATGTCACCACCATCTGATTAATGTGGGACCCCTCCCCCACCTAGGCCTGCCCCTCTTAGCGTCCAGTGTGGGACGCTTACCCCAGAGCGGCCTGACCTCCAGGGACGCCTGAGCTTACTGCGGACTCTCTGCCTCTGCTGGACATCACCTTGCTGGACAGTGAGGTGGGTTGAAGGTTTTCCGAATACAACAGAATCTTGGAAATTCTGAAGGAAACCCAAACTCTTCAGCTATTTAGCCACGGACCTCTAAAGGAAGAGAAACTCCAGGATATCAGCAAGAGACAGTCATAAATCTTTAGGTTGGAACAACTATACTCCAATAAAAAAATTTTTTTTAATAAAAAAGAAATAAAAATTTTAAAAAATAAAAAATAAAATAAAAATTTGAGCTGGAATCCCAGGGATCTACCCCCCTCAAGGCTACCTACTGGTGGGCAGGCAGCAAAAGAGAAGCTTCTGGAGGAACAGAGGCTCCTGGAGGGAAGAGAGATGTGATGGCCTGATTAGCCTAGGGCCTGGCTTGTTGTCATCTACTGAGTAGAGTCCACCCTACCACACACCAGAATCCGGATCACATGCAGAGGGGCTGCCCTCACAGCCGCCTTTTGGCTCTGTGCTGGGGTTGCCCCTGTAACAGCAGAAACAAGCCACTGAGTCACTTAACGGTTAAGAGCCATCACTCTGACGTCAGATGAGCCAGGTTACAGTAGCTGCTGACTTTGTGTTAAACAGGTCACCCTCTCTGGGCCTCAGGGTCCTCATCTGTAAAATGGGCTCCACCACAGCACCTCCTTCCTAGGGTTGTTCTGGGCGAGCAGGGGCTAATGCAGGCAAAACGTTTAGAACGTGCTAGGGCTCAGCAAGCTCTCAGGGGACAGTGGCTGCTGTTGTGATTCTCCCAGGAAGCCCCTTCCAGAAAATCCAGCAGCTGGCGGCGGCCTGTGGTTAAACCCAGCAAAGCTCTTCCCTCAGCCAAGTCCCCATCTCTAGAACTGAGGATAATTCCACAAGGAACTTGCCATTTACCAGGAGAGAAAGTAGCAGGTTAGGTGAATTAAGAGGATAAATAAGCCTGAAATGGGAATCCACTCTACAGAAGAAAAATGGTTTCCATACACTTGAGAAACTCTTATGTACATTTCCATGATTAATTTCCTAACCAGGGGCCACTGAGCTATTCATTAAAGCAGACCCTCAGACCCTCCAGCAAGGCTTTATTTGTTATGAATCAGCCCCTCAGGCACCTGAAAGTAACACAGCTAAACTTCCTTTAAAAATATTATTAGATAATGCACAATGTGCCTTTAATGGAGGTATAGGATGGGGAGGACCATGTGGCTAAATTGACAAGGTCCCATGGATCCATGGGTACTTTTTACACGGGAGGGAGGGGGAAGGAAGGAGTGGGAATGGGAAGCCAGTGATGAAAAGTATTATGAACCAAGGATTATAATTAATCCAATTCCATGCATCTGAGCCTATTCGTTGTATATTTTTTCCTTAAACTCAGATTTTTCTTTAATTCAAATTGACCTTCCCTCGTAGTAGTCTGAATCACCTGTTTTAATAAACAGTGTTTTCATCACTCCTTGTGAAATCCTGCAATGAGTATATTTCATCAGTGGATCTATTTTTCTGGACAGACAGAGCACAGAGGGAGTCAGTGAATCATAAGTGCTCAGAGATTCTCCTGCCTGGCCTGGTGACTTCCAGATGAGGAGCTGAAGGCCCTAGAAGTCGTGACTCACTCAGAGACACTAACTAGAGAGCCAGGCTGGCTGGAGGCTGGCTGGGGGCTGGCTGGGGGTGTAGAGACACAGTGGGTAGGTGACCTGCTCAGGGGAGCAGGCTGACTCAGCCCACCCGCTACCCTCCATCACCACGTCACTACCCCAGCACCGGTCCTGTGCTGGTTCGATTTTGTCTGGTCTCCTCAGGAATACTTTCCTCATACTTTCTTTCTCTCTCTCCCCTCAGGGGACCCTCTGGGACTTAAGACTACAAAATGACCTGATAGCAAACTGGCTTCAGTGAGAGCTGCCTCCCCTTGTACGCCAGAACTCAGGAAAAAATCTGTAATTAAGCATCTTGTCGTTAGAAAGATTAGTCAAAACCAGGTTGATCCCAGACAACTGATTGAAATCTCGTTCCATACAAATTACGGCATGGAAAATAATGATGGGTAATTAGAGCCTTTCAATCGGGGCTTTTTATCCATGATGTCCCAGGCTGCATCCATCATCATGAGAAGTGAGAAGCTCGCCAAAGCAGGAGGAGACCACTGGAAGCGGAGTGGCTGCCACGGGACAGCTGGGAGGGCCCAGTCCCCCGGCAAAGGTCCGGCCCACAATGGGCAGCCGCTGCTGGCTCATTCTGTGGCTGTGTGTAGATTAGAAAGAGAGGCCCCCTCTGGGGAGACCAATTTGAAATTTCAGCCCTCACCTCGGTCCTCTCAAGGGAGTGTCCTCATGCAGAAGCCAAAGGTACTTGATGGCTCTTACTTTAGCCCATATGGCCAACTCTAGCCTCTGACATCACAAAGAGGTGTGTCTGGAGGAAGGACAGCTCACAATTTCAGAAGATGCCCCCAGACACACCTCTAGTGATCTTCCTTTCAATAGCTCTTGGAGATCTGACATCTGTGAATTTATCTTAACTCTTCTTGAATCTGTTTTATTTTTACCCCATATCAAGCAGTGATACAGCATAAACATCACACCTACTGTCTCTGAACAAATTCGGCAGTTTCCAGATGGCATTTAATCCTGGAGGAGCTGAGATGCTGGGCCGTAGAGCTGAGTGGTTGGAGCTGGACTGCCTGAGTCCAGAATTCCAGTTCTGCCTCTTACAAGTTATTTAACCTTTCTGAGCCTCAGTTTCCTCATCTGTACAATAGGGATGATAATAATTATCGTATTCACCTTATAGGGTGGTCTTGAGGGTTAGCGAGTTAATACAGAAAAGAGCTGAGAACTGTGCCTGGCAAAAGTGCTCAATAAATACATGTTAGCAGTTGTTACTAGCACCCTTTTTGGTAATGAGGAGATGGCTTCCATTCAGTCTCTAAAAAGTTCATTCCCGGGCTTCCCTGGTGGCGCAGTGGTTGAGAGTCCACCTGCCGATGCAGGGGACACGGGTTCGTGCCCCAGTTCGGGAAGATCCCACCTGCCGCGGAGCGGCTAGGCCCGTGAGCCATGGCCGCTGAGCCTGCGCGTCCGGAGCCTGTGCTCCGCAACGGGAGAGGCCAAAACAGTGAGAGGCCCGCGTACCGCAAAAAAAAAAAAAAAAAAAAAGTTCATTCCCAAAGCAAGCAAGACTGTCTTGCTCCCTCTCTACTTCCCATCATTCATCTATCCGTGCATCCATCCATCCACCATTTAATCATGCATTTGTGTGCCTCTCTGCATGCTGGAACTTCCACTGAGGAAGTCCCTTTTCAGACAAAGGGGTTCCTTATTCAGGCACTACTAGAACCAACTATTAGAACTAACTAGCCTCTCTTCTAGGAGCTGACAACCGACTGCAGCCTCCTTTCTCTTTTATTCCTGTGGGCACGCCAGGCTCCCACAGGAATCGCCACATTCGCATGCATCTCCACCTGCTACCCAGTAGAGTCACCCAGGGCTGTGCAACTGCCCCAGGCTGGGCAGTGAGTCTCTCCCATGAGACCTTGGTGTCACGGCTCCCTCTCCAGGGACAGAGGCAGTAAGACGGACAGCTCAAGTGTGAGCGAGGTCATACTTCACACCAACGTGCAGCGAGAAAGAAGAATATGGAAGCTGGCGGCAGAGAAGGGTGCCAGCCAGGGGCAGGGGCCCGGGAGCCTTAGTTGGCAGCTGCTCGGCAGCGCGGCAGCACCTCTGCTCAGGTGAGCGACGAGGCCTGACTCCCCGGTGTGGCAGCTCACACAAGGAGGTTCTGACAGCTAACCAACTGACACGCCGTCTCATTCGTTCATCCACTCGCTCCTTCTCTCCCTCATTCATCCCATTACTATTCCTGGAGTACCCACGGTGTGCCAGATACCGTTCTAGCCCTGGGGATGGTTGGTGCCCAAGGTGGACATGTCCCCGTCCTCAAGGAGTGACAGCACCATATTTCATTGACTCTAAACTACACCCTTTTTTCACTTTTTAACATCTTGGCCATCAGAATGCATCTTGAGTGGATGGCTTGCCATAGTTTAATTTAATTAGTGGTTCCAAAAATAATAGTGTCTATGATGTCATAGATTCAACGAAATATGATAATAAGTAGAGCTGAGACTGCCACGAGGTCATCAAAAGCAGTTTCATGTTCTTTCTAGACCCAGGAAGACCACATTTCCCAGTCTCCCTTGCAGTTAGCTGTGCGCATCACCTGGGTCCTGACCAATGGAATGTGGCCAAAGGGATGTAAGGCACTCCTCCCTCTGGCCCATAAAAATCTCCCACGGCACTCCCCGCCCCCACTTCCTCCCTCTCTCTGTCCTCCCCCATCTGCAGGCCACACAAGATCCATGCAGAGTCTCCAGGAGGGGACTCCAAGGCCCTGGGGGATGGCAGAGCCACAAGTTGGAAGGAGCCTGGGCCCATGAAAGACCTCATGAAAGGTGATCTGCCAAGTACCTTCACCAAAATGTTATGTGAGCAAGATGTAACCTGTCATGCTAAGCCACTGAAAAACTCAGGTCGCATGTAACAATAGCTAGTGTGACCCACTCTAACTAATACAATAAGTAAACAACCAAATAGTATAAATTCAGTTAGTGATGAGCGCTATGAAGAAAGAGCAGGGCCGGGGACAGATGGCAGAATGGAGGAGTGTCCAGACACAGTGGCCAGAGAAGGCTTCTCTGAAGGGGTGACATTTAAGCAGAAGCCCGAGGAAAAACAGATAAGGAGGCAGGCAGGGAGAGCTCCGTGTTGAAGGAATAGCAGAGAGACAGGGAGAGGTAGACGGGCAGGGCCCTCTCCCAGCCAGGGACACTCGGACCCGGCCAGGACCTCAAAGGGCTCCTGGTCTGTCCCATGGCTGCCTGCCTTTGCTAAAGACCCCAGTGATAAGGAGATCACTAGTTCAGGCAGCAGCTGTTTCCATCTTTGGACAACTTAGATTTTTTTTTTTTTTTAAGTTCTTTGTCAAGAGCCAAAATATTTCTTCTTTCTGGAGCTTTCAGCTATAGTTTATACAGCTCTCTCCCTCAGGACCTAAAGAACAAGTCTAAACCCCCGCTTCCATCTGACAGCCCTCTAGATTGCTGAAGACAGCTTCCTGCTCCCTGCTGAGCCCAGTCCTCACCAGGAACACATCTCTTGGACCTAGAATCACTCCTCCACACATCTTGCCCTCCTTTGAGAATAAGCCATCTGCTCTGTTTACTCCTCACAGAAAGGAGCATCAGAGTACAGCACAGCCTTCCAGGTGAGTTCTGACCAGTGCAGAGCAGTTCTCACACCTCTCTCGTCCTAGATACTATACTTTTGTTTTTTGTTTTTGTTTCCTCTAAAGCTAAGTTTGTTTTTTTAAAAAAAATTTTTTTTTGATACTATACTTCTGTCGATGCAACCCTAGATGGAATCAGCGTTTAAGACCCTTGGCTTACACTGCTGACTTCCACTCTGCTCCTTATGCGATCACACACCTGAGTCTCTTTCGTGTGTGCTGTTCCTGGGTGTCGCTGCCCCCTTCTTATGTGCGTTCCTGCAGGGCAGTGTGCAGACCCAGTGAGAGGGACCACACTTCCATATGTCACCTGGTCACAGCAGTGGCCCTTTCCATGTGGCCTTATGCACAGCAGGGATGACACAGGAAGCTTGGGGCTCCCAGAATCCATTTCTCTTCCTGACCCAGTTTTTCAGTCTTTGTGCCAATGGGCAGCCTGGGCAGATGACAAAGATACATCTTAACTCGGGTGAACAGGTGGGGACCTGACACTGCAGCCAACTGGGAACCTGCTTCTGAGCTCCATAATGGTGACGACAGAGGGCTCACTCTGCGCTGGGCACGGAACTATACGCACGAGGTCAGCGATTCCTTTCAACGACCTGTCGTCATTTTGCAGACGAAGAAACAGAGGCCAGAGGGGCTAAATATCTTGGCAGGGGTCTCACTGCCAGAAAGTGCTGGAGTGAGTTACAAAGCAAAGGGGAGTAAGTCACAACACTCCTCTGCTCCAAACAGCCAGGGACTTCCCATCACACCCCCAGGAAAGCAGGAGTCCTTTCCACAGCTGCCCACTCCCCCATGGGGTCACTCCGGGCCGGCCACACCGGCCTCCTGGCTGTTTCTGGACTAGACCGCATGCTTCCACCTCGGGGCCTCTGCCCCCCGCACAGGAGGGCAGAGGCTGCCTCTGCTTTCTTCTCTGTTGCTCTCCACCGTCTAGGACGCTACCGGACACAACAGATGCTCAGAAAATATTTGTTGAGTGAACAAATGAAGCAGGAGGTCGGAGATTTGGGTGGGATACGAGTCCCCAAGGCCTGCCCCCCCTCAGGCTGTGACAGTCACAGGCCTGAGCCACAAGATAGGGCCAGAGTCAGGGCAAGGGAGTCAGCCAGCACCTCAAGAGCAGAGGCCCAGCCAACAGTCCCACTGAAACTCACCCCCAGTTCCCATCAAATTCCACTAATCCTGGTGGAAAAGACTTTGCTTATGATGTATGGATTTTTCTTACTTTTATTTATTTATTTTTTTAGGCACCCAAATGCATGTAATGTGTGTGGAAGTAACTTAGAGAAGCTAGCGTCTCAGACCCACTTATCAAGAAATCTAGTTTTGAAATGTTAAAGAAGATATTTTAACACAAAAGGCAATGTAATTAATGAAAACCTGTGGGAAGTGAGGTTGGAAAAAGCTTGCCTTGACTTCAGAGCCAGGACCCTGACTCTGTATAAGTGAAAAAAAGCCACTGCCTCTCCCTGCCCTCTAGAGGGGACAGAACCAGGCCCAGGCACAAGGGTTCTGGGGCCAGATCACCTGGGTTCGAATCCTGGCTTTGTCACCTACAGGCTGTACAACCGGTTGCTTTACCTCTCCATGCCTCAGTTCCTTCACCTGCAAAATGGGTAATATAAAGATACCTACCTCAGAGAAGTGTTCTGAGGACTAAATGACACAATAAATGGGAGGCACTGACACCAGCGCCTGCACATAGTAAGTGCTCAATAAACGTGAGCTGTTACTATGATTCCTCAGGTCTCTGGGATGCAGGTCCTTCCAGCCATGGCAGGTATGGTCTGACAATTTGGCTCTCAGTCCTCTCTTCTATAAACTGGATATAAGAAGAAAATGAGGAAATGGGGAAGCAGTGGTGGGTCACTCCCAGGCTCCTTGGCTCTCCTTAATCTAGACCTTTGGGAGTGAGGGCCTGGATTCACCAGGCTTGCCCTTGGAAATGCTGTCACTTATCATGAGGACTTCTCCAGATGGGGCATTTTGACTATTGATCTGATAAATAAACAGCCTGCTGGCTCGATCAAAATGTTATTTTGCATTCCAATTACTGCTCACTAATGCAACCTTCATCCCGCCAAGATGCTGCTGGCAATGACACCAGCCCTGCCACTGGCTTGAGAGGTGGAGCCACCCCCTGCCAGTACTAAGCAAGGATTAGGGCCCTTCTCCCTGGGAAGTCACAGCCGGGGTGAGGAAGACAGCTGTTCCAGGAAGGGGAGACAGGAGGATGACAGGAAACTGTCCTTTTCCTTCATGAGGGGAGCACTAGAGGGGCAGGGGCTGCTGTCATCCTGGGCAGGAAAGGCCCTTGGGGCTGCAGGTATGCCAGACTGGGATACCCCTAGGGACCTCAGGGTCAGGCCTCAGTGCCTCCACTGCCTTGCTGAGTGGCCTTGGACAAGTCACTATACTCCCTGCATCTCAGGTACTGCACTGGTAAACTGGATCCAAGAAAAACCACCCTACTTTCCTGGGTGGTTGTAAAGACTCAGTAAGAAAATAGACGTGGAAGCCCTTTAAAGGAAAAAAAAATTAATGCTGCTGTATTATTTAACACAGTAATTATACTAAATTTCCTATCTTGTTTAGCAGGCATTTACCATGTACGAAGTGTTTTGCGCATACAAGCTTATTTAATCCTCCCAATAATTCTGGAATTTTAGTCCTGTTTTACAGATGGGAAAATCTAAGGGGGCACCGATGGTGAGCCTCAAGGGCCGCACAGCTTCTATGGTTCATTGAAGGTTGAATGTTAATCCAACCTGACACCCACGGTGAGGGGTTCAGCCACTCTGCCCAACCTGCCCCCTTCCAAAGATCAAGGACTGTCTCTGGAGAAGTGTGATGACTCCAAACAGTTACTTTTTCCCTTTCTTGGCCAGTCTGGTCTTTAAAGGTGGCAGAAGAGAAACTCTTTCCTCCTCCTAGTGGGTCTGGCTGGGAAGAGGGGCAGAGGCTACTGACAGCCAGAAAGAAGACAGCAGGTGTCACAGACCCAATGTGTATGTCCTCAGCCCAACATTCATATGTGGAAAACTACCCCCACTGTGATGGTATTAGGGGGGCCTATGGGAGGTGACTGGGTCATAAGGGAGGAGCCCTCATATGTGGGATCAGTGCCCCTATAAAAGAGACCATAGAGAGCTCCCTCCCCTCCCCGCCTGCACCACGTGAGGACACAGGGAAAAGACAGCTCTCTATGAACCAGGAAGTGGCCCCTCACCAGACACCGAATCTGCCAGCACCTTGATCTGGGACTTGCCAGCCTCCAGAGCTGTAAGACATAAATTTCTGTTGTTCATAAGCCACCCAGTCTACGGTATTTTGTTATTGAATCACAAACGGACTAAGACAGCAGGTCTGAGCAGAAACTCTTCTCTGGATCACCCAGGTATGGTGACCCATGTCCCAAGGCCAACCACCAGGGCCAAGAGGAGGAGGCAGCGGGCGAACACTCAGCCTGCTCTGTGAGACACTAAGCTTTTCAGAGATCTGAAAACCTGGGCACACCTCGGTGACGGGGGACACGCAGAGGAGATATCACTTAGAACCAGAAGAATTGCCAGGGCCATGTCATCCTTGTGCAGAGCTACGAGGGTTTGTGGGCAGCCTGTGAGCCCTGAATGTAGAAAGTTCAAAGAGGATGGAATGGGAACCTCAAATATCAAGGGAATGGTAGACACAGCCCCCAGAGGTCCTTTTAGAAAGGACTGCCCACCCCTCCACCCTCTGTGTGCCTTGGTGGAATAGAGGGTAAATTTTGGCTGTCAGGCTTAAATACCAAAATTGCTTTGTTCTTTGTCCTCATAGTGTGCGTACACACACACACACACACACACACACACACACACACACGCCCTCCAGCTCCCTTTTCAAGGGTGGAGTTGCCATTTTGTAGTTTACATTTCGTCAGGCTTAAATACCAAAATTGCTTTGTTCTTTGTCCTCATAGTGTGCGTACACACACACACACACACACACACACACACACACACACACACGCCCTCCAGCTCCCTTTTCAAGGGTGGAATTGCCATTTTGTAGTTTACATTTCAGGTTTTTAAAGAAATAATAAACAGCACAAGGGTCTTCTGATCTCTTATTATGCCAGGTAGAAAGAGCCCAGTGACTAATAAGGCTTCTGCACCAGCTCCAAGGCTGTGTGTTCTTGAGACAGTCACTTGCCTGTCTGATCTCAGTCACTCCATTTCCCTTTCTGCAAAATGGAGACAGCCTAGCCATCTGCAGGAGAGGCCTGAAGACACATGACACAGGAGGTAGCACAGTGGGCCCTCTGGGGGGAAGCTGGAGCCACTGGTCCCAAGATTTCCCCGGGAAGCAGGCCCCAGTCACAAGCTTTTGGCTCATCCTAGTTTCACAGGTAATTCAAAGGTTAAAAACGAAATCACTTAAAGAAAAAAAAAAAACACCCACATTACAAAATGAAAACACTCCCTGTACTACAAGGCCTGGGATCAATATGACATGTATAGACTGGGAATCCACAGCTCTCCAGTCTCTTGCCCTGATGTGTCCAACTAGCCAAATGCCAGTCCACCTGCCCCATATGACAGACCCCCCTGCTCCAGCCCCTGATCAGCAGAGCAGGGCTTCTGCACCCACATCCACCCCAGAGCTGCCTGCCCCACCCACAGGGCAGCTCAGGCCAGGCTAACACTGGGAGGAGTGCCAAATCTGGGCTCTCCCAGTCCAAGTTCAAGTCTCAGCTCTGGTCTTTCCTTCCTCCATGACCTTCGGCAGTTTCTTAACAGTCTCTGAGCCTCAGTTTCTTCACTTTTAAAACAGGGCTAGGGACTTCCCTGGTGGCGCAGTGGTTAAGAATCCGCCTGCCAATGCAGGGGACATGGGTTCGAGCCCTGGTCTGGGAAGATCCCACATGCCACGGAGCAACTAAGCCCATGCGCCACAACTACTGAGCCAGCGCTCTAGAGCCTGCGAGCCACAACTACTGAAGCCTGCGTGCCTAGAGCCTGCGCTCCGCAACAAGAGAAGCCACCGCAACGAGTGCACCGCAACGAAGACAGAACACAGACAAATAAATAAATAATTTAAAAGTAAATAAATAAAATAAAACAGGGTTAACCCATCTTGCTACCTCATGGAGTTACTGTGGGGATCAAGTTAGGATCTTATTTTCAAAAGCTTTGCAAAGTGTCAGCTTCCTACAAAGTTGTCACACACACACACACACACCCCCCATCCTCCTCTCTCTGGCATTTCACAACCCTGGCTCCTGGAGAGGAAGTGAACAAGGTCTTCAGGGCAATCAGTCCCAGCAGGTGTCCACCTAAATGAAAACGAAAATGAAACCTGAATTTCTGAGCACTTAAGCACCCATCCAGTGAACCCCCACCAGGTCCCGGCGGGAGGCACCTCTCGCCCACTGTAAGGGGGGAGGAACCGAAGATAGAAGGGCTCCTCAGTCAATGTAGCCTTGTGGGTCGGGGGTCGGGGGCACAGCCAGGATTTGAACCCAGGCCCTTCCAACTCCTGCATTCCGAGCTTGACCTCAGCATTTCACAGCCTCTCAACATCACGATTTCAGATGGAAATAGAAAGTTTAAAAATGCAAAAGCAGGGGCTTCCCTGGTGGCGCAGTGGTTGCGCGTCCGCCTGCCGATGCAGGGAAACCGGGTTCGCGCCCCGGTCTGGGAACAAAAAAAGCAAAAGCAGAGCTTCCCTGGTGGCGCAGTGGTTGAGAGTCCCCCTGCCGATGCTGGGGACGCGGGTTCGTGCCCCGGTCCGGGAAGATCCCACATGCCGCGGAGTGGCTAGGCCCGTGAGCCGTGGCCGCTGAGCCTGCGTGTCCGGAGCCTGTGCTCTGCAACGGGAGAGGCCACAACAGTGAGAGGCCCGCGTACCGCAAAAAAAAACAAAAACAAAAACAAAAAACAAACAAACAAAAAAACAAAAGCAAAATACCTAGCCAGCAAGCTTCAAAGCTGTCAAGGTCATGAAAACTAAGAAAAGTCAGAGAAGCTGTCACAGACCAGAGGATATTAAGGAGACATGACAATTGGATGCAGGGTGGGGTGGTGAACTGGGTCCTGGAAGAGAAAAGGGACAGCAGTGGGAAATGAATGAAATCTGAACAAAGTTCAGCGTTTAGTTAATAGTAGTGTCCCAATGTCATTTTCATCATTGTGACAAACGTACCATGATAACGTTGTAAGAAGTTAGTGACAGGGAAAGCTGGACAGGGGTATACATGAACTGTCTACACTATCTTTGCAATTTTTCTGCAAAAGCAAAACTATTCTAATAAAAAGTTTTTTAAAAAACTGGAAAAAAAAATGGGGACTTCCCTGGTGGTGCAGTGGTTAAGAATCCGCCTGCCAGTGCAGGGGACACGGGTTCGAGCCCTGGTCCGGGAAGATCCCACATGCTACAGAGCAACTAAGCCCGTGTGCCACAACTACTGAGCCTGCGCTCTAGAGCCCGCGAGCCACAACTACTGAGCCTGTGTGCCACAACTACTGAGCTGGCATTCTAGAGCCCGTGAGCCACAAATACTGAAGCTCGCACACCTCGAGCCCGTGCTCCGCAAAAAGAGAAGCCGCCACAATGAGAAGTCTGCGTACCGCCATGAAGAGTAGCCCCTGCTCGCTGCAACTAGAGAAAGCCTGCGCGCAGCAACGAAGACCCAATGCAGCCAAAAATAAATAAATAAATAAATAAATTTTTTTTTAAACTGGAAAAAATGTAAAAGCTCCAACTTTGCCTCTTGAAGAGAAGGTGAAGAGCCACGCATGCTGACTGTCCTTAGGTGGCATCTACCTTCCCATCGCCCACTGCTCCTTCAGGGCCAGAGGCCTCCGGACAAGCCTTACTCTTCCTTGGCTCTGCTCCTTTGCACTCACACACCTGCTGGCTGCAATGCCTTCCCCTCTCTCCACCGCAAGTCACAGCCTGGCTGTACTGGTCTAGTCACACAAATGATCAAACACCAAACCAGTCACTTCAATGCCTACTGCTTTAGACTAAGAAAGTTCACCAGAAGCCAACAGCCATATGCTTGAAATGCAACCTGTAGTGTTCACTTCAAACACACATGCGTGCACACACACACACACACACACACACACACAAAATGCACACACACTGCCCCACTGGAAACAACCTCAGTGTTGGTAAATAATGTCACATCCACTGGGTTGACTTTTGAAACAACAGGAATTGGAAGACAATGGCAAAACCTGTTGGGAATAAAACCCAGCCCCTACCAAGGTCTACAAAGCCCTGCATGCCCTAGCCCTGGTTGCCTTTCCAACTTCACCTTCCACCCTTCTCCCCATGTTGCAGCCATCATGGCCCCCTTTCTCATCCGCAAACACGCCAAGGGCATCACCACCTCAGGGCCTTTGCAATGGAGAGATGTATATATTCACAACATAAAAAGGGCATGCGTGGAAGATGATGTACAAAAAAATGAAAAGAGAAGTGATATTTGGGGAAATTAGCTGAACGTTTTTAAACCCTTTCTCAAACTATTGAACATTGTACATGGTAGAAAACTATATAAAGAGGACAGGCTTTCATATCGTTCGCACCTCATTTACTTGCTGTGTGGCTTTAGGCAAGCTATTTAGCCCCGCCAAGCTTCAAGTGAACCGTCTGTAAAATTGCTATTGCATTCCCCTAGTCACAGGCTTGCTGTGAGGATTACAGAGGAAATGAGAAGAAAGGGCTTAAGCACAGTACTTGGCACAGAGGGGTGACCTCCATAAAGGTCACTGCCCCCCATCACAGTCTGTTTTGTTTCGCTTTGCACTGAGGTCACCCCCTCTACAGCTTTCCAGAGTTAGGGACTCCCCTCAAAACCCTGTTGAACTTAGAACACAGGTAAGTTATAAAGGCTGGAATCTGCTGCTTGTCAGGCTATCCCCACCCCAGCTCCTGGAAGGCAGAGCCCTGGTCTCACTCACATCTGGATCCCACAACACCTGGCTGAGTGCTGGGCACAGGGTCTCAGTGGTGCTCAATGAATGAATGATTCACAGACCAAGGTGGGAGCGGGGGCAGGGGCGGGGGATGGTGGTACTTAGATGTAGAGTTTTTACAGAATTTTGGGGCAGGAAGGGATCAGAAGGCTCACTGAGTTCAATCCCCTTTTTACAGAGGAAGAAACTCAGGCTCAGAGAGGGTAAGGAACTCACCGCAGGTCACTCAGCCAGGCAGGGTCAGGTGCCCGGCTCCCAGCCCACCAAGCCACGCCACTGCCAACAATCAGGCCAGGTCCTCTCTGGGCAAAGGTACAGGCCGGGGGAGGAGAGGGTTACAGAGTATCTCCTTCCAATCAGTGACTGTGCTAATCAATCAACTCAATTAAATCTCGAAGGCTTTAAAAAAGTAATAAACAAAAACAGCAGCAGAAAGTAATGACTAATAATCAGGTAAAATTGGATTACTGCCGTGCTGACTGGTTGCGGTGGGGAGGGAAGTGAGAAAGTTCACTGGAGCGAGGGGAGAGAGAGGAACGGCAAGCTCAGCCGCTTGGGAGGCGGGGAGGGGGGGCTGGGAGGATCCGCAGGGGCAGGATTCCAGAGCCCTCCAGAATGAAATCCACTGCCCAACACAGAACAATGTCCAGGCCCTGCTCTAAGTGCAGCACTTCCTTCATCTTAGCAGCAACCCTAAGAGGTCAGAACTATTACAATCCCATATGAAGGGTGGGGGACTTGAGAGGCAAAGTAATTTGGTCACAGAGCTGGTGTAGAGCCAGGATTAATCTCGACTGCCATGGTCTAACGCCAGGGTTTGGTTCTTAAGGACATGCTTGCTGTACGCTTCCTGGGGGATGTGGTGCCTGGGGATGAAGCACATTTACCTCACATAAAAAAGATTTCATTTACTACAAGTTTCCTGAGTCAAACACAAGGACCCTGCCCCTAATCTCAGCAGCTCATGGCATCTACAAACAAGCGAACACTGACAGTAAAGTGTCCAGTAGTGTTCTGATAGAGTCACACATGCCTATGCACGGGGACTCCTGAAGCAGAGAGGAAGGATGTCTAACCTTCCTCAGGGGAAAAGGGGTCAGGGAAGCCTTCCTGGAGGCGGTGTCCTCGAGGCTGTCTTGAAGGACAAGTAAGGTATTTGCCAGGCCAATGAGGAAAGCGGGTGTGGAATGGCCTCTAGGCAACGGGACCACCACGTGCAAGTCACAGATGGGAAACAGCAGTATACATCGAGGAATCGAAATCTGGAAAGTCTAGGACAGGGGCAAATGAGGGCACGACAGGAGATCTGGATGGAGAGGTGGGCAGGGGCTCGTTCCAGAAAATCCCTGGGGGCTACATTAGGGCGTTTGGACCTCTGAGCTTCTGCGGGGCGGCTGCGGGGCTCTGGAGCATCTGCTGGGCTGGTGCATCACACCCACAGCGTGCGAGGCGGGTCTGTCCCCCCTAATGCGGCTCGAGCTGGGCGCCTTAGCTGTGCAGCGCAGCGCAGCCTTGACACAGCGGTTTGCAGTCCCCCTGCCAGCACCTCGGGGCAGACGCTTCTCACTTCCGTCAAGGAAACTGAGGCTCCACGAGGTAAAATGACCGTCACGCAGCAGGCGTAGAACGAAGACCTTCTGCCTCACAGTTCTGTCCCCTTTTTTCTCCCACCCCTTTTCTTTGCAGTACAAATGCATTAGCAAAGCCAGCTATTTAAAGGAACCCCGCAGCTAATCCTTGTGTAAGCAGAAAATCTTTAAGCAAAGCTAATAATCGCCCGTAATCCAGCTGTTACATAATTCTGGGTTTTACACTTCAGCATCAGGGCTGAGGTCTTCTGGTCCCTACAAAATCTTGCATGTGGGGAGAGGGAGCCTAGCCCTTTACCCCATGCACTCCCCAGTCCCCCCAAACAGCTTGGACTGCGATTGACTGCCCTGTTCTCATTCTCCCCTAGAGAAATTAGATTCAGAATGGAGATAAGAGAGAACCAAGATCTTGATTTAAAGCTGGTAAAGGGAAGGGAAAAAAATGCAAAATCACATTTATTGAGCGTTTCTTGTATGCCTATCATTACACTAATTCTGTTTTTTTAGCTTATATTTATATTTATTAATAGCAACAATATCAGCCCACCCCTTATCAACATCCAAAAAAACTCTTCTTAAATCATATTTAATCCCCAAAGACAAGAGCATAGTCTTATTTACTTTTCAACATGATACAGCTATTCTACATTCAACAAAACATACTAAACCTTTTCCCAGAAGACAAAGAAAGTTTCTACTCCTGACTGATTCACAGCATCCTTTTGATACTAAATAATTTTGAAGATAAAGTCAGACACTAGTCAAAGTGGTAAGGACCCTAGTTAAAGTGGTAAGGACGGTAATTGCTATTGCAACAGGGAAAAGTCCAGCATGAACTGAACTCAACTTCACAGAAACAAAAGGCAAGGGAGTTTTTAAAGGTTGGGATGTGCTAGGGGAAGGGCACTGAAGGATAAAAAGAGGGAGTTTGGTTCATGTGACCAGACCACGTGGGTGTGCTAATTGGTGCTTGTTTGGAGGAGAAACAAACCTCTCCTATCTTTAAGACAGGAGGCAGTGGTACAAGTTGGAGCATGGTGCCCACCAAAGTTAGGTCCTTACCCTTGCACCTGGGCAGGGAGTGTTGTGAGAGTTATCTCCCTGGATGCTTTGCATTTCCAAGGGACAGCTCTTAGGTCCTTGAAGAGACAGTGATTGTTGGTGGGAGATTTACATCTCCAAAGTTAGAGAAAGGATTTATAATTGGGAACTTTCTAAAGTAACTGCTCTAAGAGGAGATTCAGGGGCCTATCTTCTAAGCACCAGGTTTTGGCTAGAACAAAAAATTTTCCTGGCAGGACTGAGCTTTCTCAGCCAGGCATTTTATGGGGTGGCTGGGGTCGCCCTAGGGACACAGGCCTTAAGCTGCTAGAATATATGCTTGAGCTCAGTCAAGTCTCCTAAAGCAGGGATTTGAATGGAGTCATTATGTGCCAAATGAACTTTTATAGTTTTCCATACAAAGTTATAAAGTTAACTATTATTAACAAATATTATGTTAGATTATGAGTGGATAAAAAAAGTAAAGAAAACAAAAAGTTTGTTTTTATATACAAATTCTTATGAAAATTAGGAAACATACTTATAAAAAGTATAGTCCTCATTTCTGAAACTAGTCGCCACATGGCTATATTTGGTATTTATAACTACTTTCTATTGCTAGACATTCTACATGCCTTTTGCCCTCAGCAAGTAGTTCATCCGGTCATGTTTCCTTTCTTTGTGAGATGACAGGAAACTTCATTCCTAAAAGGTCCTGCCTAAACCGTATTATCGTAGTTCTCTATTGACTTTAATTAGGAGTACTAAGGATATGGAGTACTAAGAAGTGCCTTAGAAGATTTTCTGCATTACCGACATAGTCTTCCTTATTCACAGTGTGCAAAAACAATCTGATTTCTTCCTGATAGTCAGAATCAATCACCGTAGCCAGTACAGAATCTTTCTTCTTTGCCTGTTACTTCACTGGCATGAAAAGACTAAGGTATACAGGTATGCTTCTCAAATTCCAGTTCATTGGAACCACTGCTACATTTCTACCCCTTGAATCTGTATGTTTTAAAACAGTCCCCTGGGAAGAACACAGTATAGCATCTAGGGCCACTCAGTTTTCTCATTTCGATGATCTCCTGGGAAGAGGATAAATGAAGTGTTTAATTCCTGCATATGATTCAGAACCAGGAAGCCAAATCCCAACCTGTGTTTTCAGAGCCAACTGTCAGGATAATATCTGGCAAGAGCCTTTCTTTTTCCATTTCCAGGTGGAACAGCCAGAGATCCCAGGCATCACCAATGTGCAGAAGATCTGCCCTAGTGAACAACCTGCTAGTGCTGGAGGGTCTCCTGCAGAGGCGGGGGCTGGCTGTGGCTCACCACAGGGACAAGGACACTGGCGGCAGAAGTTCTGGGAAGTACTCCTTGGCGTGAGCCATTCCTGAGTCCACCATTAGCACCACCAAAGAGCCTGTAGCCTCCTAATTCTGTTTTTTAAAAGCTCTATTATGTAAACAGAATTATAATTTAAATAATATTAGCTATTAAGTAATAGTAAATAACAGTATTATAATAATATAAGAACAGTACTATTCTTATATTTTGGTTGGGGTAACTTGTACAGAGTAGATGAGTAATATATGAAAGGTTACCTAGCTAGTATTACTAATAATTGATAATATTTATTGAGACATTACCATGGGCCAGGTGCCATGCCATCATACCATTCAGACCTCCCAAGAACCTTATGAGGCTGGCACCATTACCATCTGTAATAAGCTGGGCGCTGACCCTAGGTTCTGAAGCCACACTTATTTTACAGCACACACTGCCACTTGCACACATTTCTTCCCTCCTCCACACACACACACAAGTGCCTGGTAGGGAAGGGGACAGAAGGAGGCCGCCCACAATATCCTGATAGAACAGACAAGGATTCACTCAAGGCCCTCTCATGAGATGAGGGCTGTCGAATTGAAGGAGTCTCCCACCAAGATGCCCTTGCAAGTTTCCATCCTGTTTTGAAGATTCTTGAGTAACAGTGACAAAATGACAGCACATGAGTGGACTCAAGAAGAGAGCTGGAGAAATAAAAATCCAAGGGTTTAGCTTTAAGCAGTCCCCTCTCTTTTCAAGACTGGCACATGATTCCATGAAAAGACCCCAGGATTTAAAGCCAAACCATTGACAATTTGGGTCCTAGCCCTGCCACCCACCAACTGGCATTTTACCAATCTGAGCCTCAATTTCTCCATCTGTGAAATGAGACACCCAGGCTCCCTTGCTGGTTTGTTGGAGGCATTAAGAAAGCTCTGTATGCCCATGGAAAATCTGAGAAAACATACAAGGTTCATAGAAAACTTGGTAACAGTGCTTACTCTGGGAAGGCTGTCTGTGGAACCAAGGATTATGGGAGAAAGAATAACTTACCAGTCATTGCCTATACTCTCAAACTCTGACTTTTTTGGTTATACATGTGAATATTACTTTTAAAAAATTTGTAAAATGAAAAAAAGATACATATAGGGGTTTAACAAATTGGCAAGCAATGCAAGTCCCTTTAAAAGTTTGCTTCATTCTCCTGGACTGGCTAAAACTATCAAAAATGCACACCCTTGGAAATCTTGGGTAGAGCTACACCCAGGACCTGCGCAGAAAACACCTCTTTCGTTTCCTCAGCTTTCCCACCATCTCCCTGCCTCATCACCCCGCCCCGCCAAACCCTCTCCCCAAAGGAGCCCCCTCAGCTTGTTTGGCTAATGTATTCGCAAACCAAATTAGGGGCCCTGGCTCCCAGGGAGGTCCCCAAGCCAGTTGCTAGATACAGGGAATTAGATACCATCTAGTGCTCAAATCCGATTAGGTGCCCCCCCCACTCCCACCCCACATGCAAAAGCCCACTTTCTAATCAATTTTACAAAGGGCCCTCTGCAGATATACACTAATGGTATTGAGCTGAGATCTTTAAACCAAGTCTGCAAGAAGTCTGCAGAGATAAAATGTACACACTGCATGAAGGAGGAGGCCTGTCGCCAGTGTCCTGTCCCTCAAAGAGAGGGGTAGGGGTGCAGGGGGATTGTCCGCTGCAGACAAATGCCATCCCTGCTCTAGGGATACCAGCCTCAACTCTATTTCTCCTCCCAGACTGAACCCTCACCCCAACTCCTTCCCCTTAAGGTTCCTTTTCACTTAACCTTTACACACTAGAGTCCCAACAAGTGATCCAGAGACTGGTATGTTATTCCCCCTCTCCTAATTCTTGGTCCCCTAACAGCCTCCCCACAGTAACCCCTGCTACCAAGTTTTTCTGTGAATCTTTTGTATCTTTTCACAGATTTTCCATGTGCGTTCATGCGTAGCTTTCTTAATCCCTCCAGGAAACCTGCAAGAGAAGCCTGGCTATCCCATTTTACAGATGGAGAAATCGAGGCTCAGATTGATTAAGTAACAATTGGTGAGTGGTTTAACACCTGGCTCTCCCACTTACTACCTGCATGGCCTGGAGCATTAACTTAACCTCTCTGGGCCTCCGGCTATGCAACTGTATAATGGGAGTGATAGCAATCTCCAAGGGTTAAAGAGATTGCTATCACTCCCATTATACTGTGGCATCGCCTGAGGGTTAAGAGCATGTGTAAGAACATTGCCTGGTTGGGACTCAGTGTTTAATAAAAGTTAGCTCTTACTTCTCTCCTCTACACTGCCACTCACACCAAATTTCTTGGCACTTCCCAAATATTTTATGACTCTCACACCTTTGTCTGGAATGCCTTTTCCCTTTTCCTTAGTGAAGAAGCCTTCCCTTGCGCCATTCTCACTCCCTCCTCAATGTTCCCCTGCACCTCTCCCTTCAACAAAGATTTATTGGGTGTCTGCTGCGTGTAGCACTGTGCATTCAATGGCTGCTTGCTGCTCTGTAAGTGCTGTGCCTTGGGGCATCATTTATTGGTTAAGTTCCTTGAGGACAGGGACTGTCTTATTCATCTTGGTGTCCTCATAGAAGATGCCTAATACATTTTTGTGGAATGAACAAAAGAATGAATCAGTGGGGCTTCCTTGGTGGCGCAGTGGTTAAGAATCGACCTGCCAACGCAGGGGACACGGGTTCGAGCCCTGGTCTGGGAAGATCCCACATGTCGCAGAGCAGCTAAGCCTGTGCGCCACAACTACTGAGCCTGCACTCTAGAGCCCGCGAGCCACAACTACTGAGCCCGCATGCGTAGAGCCCGTGCTCCACAACAAGAGAAGCCACCGCAATGAGAGGCCCGCGCACCGCAACGAAGAGTAGCCCCCGCTCGCCGCAACTAGAGAAAAGCCCATGCACAGTAACAAAGACACAATGCAGCCAAAAATAAAAATAAATAAAATAAATAAATTTATATATATATATAAAAAGAATGAATCAATGAGTGAGGCCAGAGTTCTGGCAACTGCCACCTGCACTCTTTTTGGGCCAAGTCCTGATGGCCCCTCAAACTGGCCTCATGACTCAGGGGTCCCAAGTCTGCTCTGCAGATGTGAGTAACTGTGGCCAGAAGACTACTGGTGCATTACTGGTGCATCTGTGACCTGCACACCCTGTGCTGCCTGGTGTCTGTCAGAGGGCTGGGCAGCCAGGACCCACAGTCCAGTGTCAATAGTCACCCAGCCAGGGGCTGCACCAGAGGAATTCACGGGCCCTTTGCACAAGCAGATCAGGCTGGGAGGATCTGTCCTGCTTCAGAGAAGCAGCCAATCAGCTGCCTCCATCCACACTGGACTCATTAGCTTTGGGCTGTTCAGCTTCCAATGCCAGCACTTCTGTGCCCCATGCCAAGGTCATCAGGCAGTAACCAGTTACCTCTGACCTCCTGGGGGCACCCAGACCTGCTCCTCCAAGACAGATCAGCCTCTATCAATGTTCAGGCTGAGTGTGAATCAGGCCCAGTGGCCTGGCTGGCCCCGCAAGACCTGGTGTGAGCCCTGAGCTGCCTGTGTGGTTGGCAGCTCCCAAATCCTCTGGTCTAAAAAGAAGAAATAGGAAAACTAGAACTCCAGCACCCAGGGGTACCAAGCCAGAGTCAGGGTTCTCAGTGCAGGCTCCTGGGACCTTCAGAGGGGCAGCCCCATTCCCGCCTGCCACCAACTTTGGAACCGTGGGCTCTGGGGTCACACTGCATTCCAGCCTGAGACAGCCCAGGGGCTCTGGGTTCTTGTCTTGATCTGCAAAATGAAGCCCAAGTTACAACCAGTGCTCGGTGAGGGTTTCTCTCAGTGTGGTCTGGTGACCAGCAGCATCAGTGTCACCCAGAAAGTTTGTTCAATTCAGATGCCAGGGCTCTGCCCCAGACCCATGGAATCAGAATCTTTGGGTGTGAGGCTTCAACCTGCACTTTAACACCTTCTCCAAGTGACTGTTACCAAGATGGAAGTTTGAGAACTGCTGTCCTGTGAGCCACGTAGTGAACACCTGGAAAGCCCTCTACAAACAGAAAATGTGCTCTGACTTCTGGGGCCCCTGGCACATTAGTTTACCGTTTGAAGAGTGCATCTCTTCTCACCTGATTCTCGTAACAGCCACTGGAGGCAGGCGGACAAAGATCATTCATTCGCTCATTTATGGAGCCAACAAGTATTTACCATGTGGAGTTACTAGGTGCCAGACACTGTCCAAGGAGCTGGAGACGCCGCCATGAACAAAACACAGTCCCACTCAGGAAAAGCGTCCAGACAGACCACACGCAAGTAAATAAACTAATGCACGACAGTGGACACTCCCTACTCCCTTGTCCTGATTTATTTGTCTTCATAGTATTAATGGCTTCTTAACACTGCATCATATATTGGAGAAGGATGAGGTACCATTTTAACTAAGATGACATTTGAGGTAGGGTCTTGACTGAAGAGAGGGAGGGAGTTAAATGGCTGTCTGGAAGGTTGGAGGAGAAGCACCCCAGGCAACAGAACAAGGCTTCAATGCCTTTTTACAGATGAGATCAACTAACAATCAGAGAAGACCCCAGAACACAGCCCTGACTCTTAGCCCTAGCACTACCCCAGTTGGCTCTCAGAGACCCTGGGCTTCTCCAGCCATCACCTTCCCCTTCTCCACCTCCCCCTCCTGCCCCTTCCCTACCCTGTAACTCCCAAGGGTGGAACAGTGTCGGTTTGTCCACTCAGCTCTATATACACAGAG
>NC_041224.1:156414819-156416505 GCF_002837175.3 Physeter macrocephalus
TGTTGCAGGGCACGGGCTCTAGGCACTCGGGCTTCAGTAGTTGTGGCACGCAGGCTCAGTAGTTGCGGCTCGCGGTCTCTAGAGCGCAGGCTCAGTAGTTGTGGCGCACGGGCTTAGTTGCTCCGTGGCATGTGGGATCTTCCCGGACCAGGGCTTGAACCCGTGTTCCCTGCATTAGCAGGAAGATTCTTAACCACTGGACCACAGGGAAGTCCCCACTCTCTTTTAAATAGTATCTTTGAGTCATTTATATTGAATGTAATTATATATATGCTAGAGGTTTTTTTCTTTGTGTTCTCTCTGTGTTTCGTCTCTCTGTTTTCTTTTTCCTGACTTCCTCTGGGTTCCTTGAACATTTTTTAGAATTTCATTTTTATTCATCTATTTTTTGAGTATTTCTCTTTGTATTGCTTTGTTAATGGTTGCTCTAGAGATTACATTATATGTACAAATCACTATCTACTGGTATCATCATTTTATCAGTTCAAATGAATTGTAGAAACTTTACTCCCTTTTATATTCCTTTACCCTCCTCTATTATATAATTTTCTTAAATATTTCTTCTACACACATTTAGAGCCACATCAGACTGTTATAATTTTTCTTCAACTGTCAAATGTAATTTAGAAAAACTAAGAGGAGAAGCAAGGTCTGCTGTATTTACCCAAATTTCTGCTTACTGTATTCTCTCTTTCTTCCTTGTGTTTCAAAGTTCCTTCTTTTATTCTTTCTGTTTAAATAAATTCCCTTAGTCATTCTTTCATGGTTAGCTCTAATGGCAATGACTTATCTCGGTTTTCCTTCTTCTGGGAATGTCTTGATTTCCTCCTTTATTCCTGAAGGATATTTTTTCTGGTTATAGGATTCTTGGTTGATGGTGCTTTTCTTTGAGCACTTGAAAACTGTTGTGCCACCTCCTTCTGGCCCCATGGTTTCTAATGAGAAACCTGCTGCTGTTTAAATTATTTTTCACCTATAAGGTGTCATTTCTCTTGTTGTTTCAAGATTTTTTCTTGTCGCTTTCAAGATTTTTTCTTGTCATTAGTTTTCAAAAGTTTGACTATCATGTGTGTTGGTGTGGATTTCTTTAGGTTCATCCTGTTTGTGATCTGCTTAACTTTTGAACCTGTAGGTTTATGTCTCTTGTCAAATTTGGGGAGTTTCCAGCATTATTTCGTTGAGTACTTTTCAACCACACCCTCCTTCTCTCCTTCTAGAACTCTGATGACACAAATGTTAGATCTTTTGTTAGAGTCCAAAGATTCCTGTGACCGTTCATTTTTAAAGTCTATTGTTGTTCTATTTTCAGGTTTACTGATTCTTTCCTCTGCCCTCTCCACTCTGCTACTGAGCCCCATCCATTGAATTTTGTCTTTTTTTTTTAAATTTTGGTTATTGTACTTTTCAGTTCTAAAATGTCCACTTTTTAAAAAATTTATATTTTCTATTACTTTTCTGAGACTTATTTTCTTTTGTTTATTCCAAGCATGTTTGTTACTTATTGAAGCCTTTTAATGATAGCTGCTTTAAAATCTTTGTCATCTAATTCTAACATCTCTGTCACCTTTTTTTTTTTTTTTTTTTTTGGTATGCGGGCCTCCCTCTGCTGTGGTCTCTCCCGTTGCGGGGCACAGGCTCCGGACGCGCAGGCTCAGCGGCCATGGCTCACGGGCCCAGCCGCTCCGC
>NC_041224.1:156416563-156421646 GCF_002837175.3 Physeter macrocephalus
CAGACCGGGGCGCGAACCCGGTTCCCCTGCATCGGCAGGCGGACGCGCAACCACTGCGCCACCAGGGAAGCCCCTGTCATCTTGACACTGACATCTATTGATTGTCTTTTTCTTTTCAGCTTGAGATCTTCCTGAACCTTGGTATGATAATTTTTCATTAAAACTTGGTATTATATTATGAAACTCTGGATCTTATTTAAGCCTTCTCTTTTAGCTACTTTTCTTTTGACTCCACTCCAGCAGGGGGTGAGGGGGTGCAGCCTTGTACTGCTAGGTGAGGGTAGAAGACAGTGCTTCTTATTACTCCTGGGTCGGGGGTGGGAGCTCTGGCTCCTCACCAGGCGTCCACTGACACCTCCCAGGCTGGGAGGAGTAGGAGTGCCTCGTTACTACTCTCCATGTGGCCTCCACTGACACCACAGAGTGAGGGAGTGGCCTCATTACCAACTGATGGGGTAAAATTCCCAGCTCCCTACATGGCCTTCTCCGACACTACCCTGAGGGGTAAGGTACCTCATCACAACGTGGCAAGGATGGAAACCTAGGCTTCGCACTTGGCCTTTGCTGCTGGGAGGGGATGTGGCCTCAGTTTTTTCTGTGGCATTTGGCTAGAGTAGTTATCGTCTAAAAGTTTTCTTTTTCTTTTTTTTTTTTTTGGTATGCGGGCCTCTCACTGTTGTGGCCTCTCCCGTTGCGGAGCACAGGCTCCGGACGCGCAGGCTCAGCGGCCATGGCTCACGGGCCCAGCCGCTCCGCGGCATGTGGGATCTTCCCGGACCGGGGCACGAACCCGTGTCCCCTGCATCAGCAGGCGGACTCTCAACCACTGCGCCACCAGGGAAGCCCTGCATAACTTTTAAAATTAGAAAAAACAGTGAGTGTATATGGGTGTGTGTGTGCCCGTGTCAGTGTGTTTGGGAGCATTAGGATACAGGCACATCGGACCTCCCTGGCGTCCAGTGGTTAAGACCTCACACTTCCACTGCAGGGGCCAGTGGTTCGCTCCCTGCTTGGTGAACTAAGATCCTGCCTGCCACTTGGCACAGCCAAAAAAAAAATTTTTTTTAATTAAAAAAAAAGAAAGATACAGGCACATCAAGGCTCATTGTCAGACTTTTGGTTAGCTGCCAGGCACTGTACTGGCATTACAGGGACAGAACAAAGTAAGGCACAACTCCAGCCTCAAGGAGCTCAGCCTGGAGAGTTGAAGCGAGCACATAGGTAGTAAGTACAATACCTGTTACACTTGCTGTGATGGAAATAGGCCCAGGTAAAGAGATCTGGTCAAATTCTCCTGGGGCCTGGCTTCATGGAGGAGGAGATGCTTGAACTGAGTCCACTGGAGCTCCTGGCCCATCCCTAGAAATGGCCCTTTCTTGGCAGGTCAAGGTGGGGACATCAAAGCTGTGGGAGTGGGGAGCAGGGGAGAGCAAGGATAGCAAAATAGTTTAGAGCAGCACTTCTTAAATTTTAATGTGCATGTGAATCACCAGGGCATCTTGTTAAAGTGCAGATTCTTATTCAGTAAGTCTGGAATAGGACCCAAGATTCTGCATTTCTAACAAGCTCTCAAGTGATGCCCGTGGTGCTACCAGTCCATGGACCACACTTTGAGTAACAAGGGTACAATATGGACTTTGGAGTCAGACAGTGTTCAAATACCAGCTCTGGCTCCAACTAACTAGGCAAGTCGCTAAACACCCCCCTCAGTTTCTGCATTTGTAAAATGAAGACAGCTTAGGTCCTGCCCTATTGGGTTATAGTCAGGACTAAAGAGGCAATGTATGAACAGTGCCTGGCACACAGTCAGCACACAGCGAAGTGGTGGGAACCAGGCTCTTTGGTTCTCCAGCCGTCCCCTGGCCCTGATCACTGGTTACACGAGGCTGCTGGGACTATATGGGCCTGGTGATGGCACGTGCAGGGTTAATGCTCGGGCTCTTGCCCAGAGACAAATGTTTTGTGTTGAGGAGCTGCTTCTGGGAAGGAAAAGGAGGGGGGAAAGAAGGCCCCTTTTTTATTATTCTGAGGTGCATTTTAATTTGCACAAGCGACGTTGTGTCTGTGATGGATGACACAGAGGGAAAAATTACAGCCCAGGAAGCCTGGCAAAGGGGGAAAAAAATAAAAGAGATCTAGCAAGGATTAAAAACAGCCCACTGTGATGCTGCATCCTGATCAGGGGCTGGGGGCTGGGGAGGCCAGAAAGGGAGGCTGGGGAGGCCAGAAGGGGTGCCTGGGAAGGAAAGTGCCAGGCAGAGCCAGTCTTTGGCAAACTGAGAATTTGTGGGAAGTTTGCTTTTTTTGCCTCTGGCTTCCCCTTTCTGAATTTGATTCTCCCCTCCGTGGCACTGCCACCATCTCTGGGTCATCCAACTAGGAACTTTGGGGGGAACCTCTTTGATCTCTTCTCCCATTAACAAAATGCAGGAACCTTGGAGCCCCCTTTCTTCTGCGGGTGTTATACATCATTGCAACACACAAGGGCAGAACCAGAGCAGCCAAGAGTTAGGGGTCTAAATGAGGCAGCTCATGTCCTAATTGCTTAGAGCAGATCACTGATGGCTGCACTGAAAGGAGTTACAGACATTCTTCTCCTTGGCAACTGAAGGCAGTAGTTCAGAGCATGAGTTCTCGAATAGGATTCAGAGACCTGGGTTTGAAACCTAACTTTTCTACTTCATAGCTGTGTGACCTTGGGCAAGTTACTTAACCTCTCTGTGTTTCTGTTTCTTTAACTCTAGAATAGAGATAAAATTATACCTACCTCATGAGGACTATTGTGAAGATCAAATAAAATAGTGAGATTCTTCTGCCCTGGAAAAAAATCGGCCAAGCAAGATGCATGGGGGTGGGAATTCCCTGGAGGTCTGGTGGTTAGGACTCCGTGCTCTCACTGCCGAGGGCCTGGGTTCAATCCCTGGTCAGGGAACTAAGATCCCATAAGCCTCGAGGGACAGCCAAAAAAAATAAATAAATAAATGCTGGGGGGTGAGTAGAGTTAGGAAGGGCAGTGATCCTGGCAATAAAACTGGCTGTCCCCAGTGCAGACAAGCAGCCAACGCTCACCTTCAAGACTCTCAGGAAGGAGACCTCGAAATATGCCTGATCCAATAGCTAACCTAAGTCTATCCTTACTTCAGGGCAGTTTCATCGCTACAAGTTCTTGGAGGTGGGGGAGTAGCTGGCCATTGTCTTATGTCTAATATCCCCAGCTGAATTAAGGGAGGCTGCCTGCCCTCTTTCCTTTTAGGAGTGAAATTCAAGCAAATCTATAGCTTCTCTATGCAAGACATCCACTCCACAGCCTGGTGCCTCTTAGCCAGGAAAGCTGCTGGGCAGGAAAACAGAGAAGATGTTTCTTACAGGCAGCTCACCTAATGTTGATGGTGCAAGAATAAGAACACCTTAGAAGTTGTAAGGGACCCTCACGGAACACCCCTTCTGCAAATAGCAGCTCTATTCCAGAGCTAGATACCTCTCACATCCTCACTCACTTATCGATAATCCAAATAGCTAACATTTGTTGAATACGTCCATGTGCCAGTTTTAATCACTAGGGACTTTCCTGGTGGCGCAGAGGTTAAGAATCCGCCTGCCAATGCAGGGGACACGGGTTCGAGCCCTGGTCTGGGACGATCCCACATGTCGTGGAGCAACTAAGCCCGTGTGCCACAACTACTGAGCCTGTGCTCTACAGCCCGTGAGCCACAACTACTGAGCCCGCGTGCCACAACTACTGAAGCCCATGCGCCTAGAGTCCGTGCTCCGCAATAAGAGAAGCCACTGCAATGAGAAGCCCGCGCACCGCAACGAAGAGTAGCCCCTACTCGCCACAACTAGAGAAAGCCCATGCACAGCAAGGAAGACTCAACACAGCCAAAAATAAAATAAATAAATTTTTAAAAATCTCTAAAATAAAATTTAAAAATATAAGTACTATATATATATATATATATATATATATATTCAATTAATCCTCCAAACAATCTAAGAGGTATGTGTTGTTATTATCTGCCTTTTAAGGAAACAAAAGCCCAAGAGAAGTTGAGAATCTTGCCCAAGATCACAAAACTTAGACGCACCAGAGCGAGGATCCATACTCAGATAGTCTACCTTCAGAGCCAAGCGTTTTGGACCTCTGCTATAACACACAAAGGCGCACAGGACACCAGCAAACCCTCCTGGGCATACACGAGTGTTGTAAGTTATTTTTCGCTAGCTGAGGTGTGTCTGTACTGTGGATACCAACATTGGAGAGTTGATTTGAGCTCTTTGGATGGTATGGTTTAGGGTGGGGCACAATTTGCTGGCACGAGTGCCCAGAGGGTGCAGCAGTTACCAAGAAAGATAATGCTTTCTGGAACACATGGGAACTTTGCTTTGTGCATATATAAGAAGGCACAGACAGGGCAAAAATGCTCAATTAAGTGACTGCAAAATCAATAATTGGATGCTTTTAGAGACTCTGAGACCTTTGTTCTCCTGTCTTCCTAGTCTAATGTGGGTTGCCATTATTACTATACGGTGTTCTTTTGAGTTTTCTTCTACAGTTGGCTCCAGGGGGCCCCATGCTTTCGTCCCATTCTGACTCAGTCCCCATGTGGAGTCTGGATTTGGGGGAAGGCTTAGGACCACAGGGAAGAGTCTTAAAGGAATGTTCTCTGAGTTGGAGCATAACGCCCCATGAGCAAACACTTCCCTGCCAGTGCCCTTTGTCACCTGTGGGACAGCAAGGGGGGAATCAGCTGGAGTTAGAGGAGCCAGGTAAGAGTCTTGCTCTGCTGTGTGACCTCTTTGAGCCTCAATTTTCTGTGTGGGATAATACTTATTCCTTCTGCCTCCGAGATTATTAAAAGAGCTAAACAAGGTTAGTGATGATTGTTATTAGCTGTGGTCCTATCACCTTATATCTAATTAGCCATGGAGGATGACCTCCTGTGGGGTATCAATGCTAAGGACCTCACCTAGAATCTCTCCACCGTAAACAACTTTGCGGAGTCTGAAATTCTACCATTAGTGATGTACTTGTTTGGATCTATCATCATTCTTTTTTTTTTTTTTTTTTTTTTTTGTGGTACGG